>NC_141831.1:13512377-13664520 GCF_982586985.1 Callionymus lyra
ACAACATTTTCCACATTTAGGCAACATTTATTTGCGTTCACATGATCCGCCTGATGCTAAACTATGGTTTAAAGACATTATTGCCCAATTTCAGAGACGTTGACTTTTAGCCCTTTTTACAATCCCCGGGGTCAAGAAATCTCAAAATGTCAACTTTTTTTGAAGCTTCAGAAAACACCATTTTCAACATTTAGGCAACATTTATTTGCGTTCACATGATCCGCCTGATGATAAACTATGGTTTAAAGACATTATTGCCCAATTTCAGAGATGTTGACTTTTAGCCCTTTTTTCAACCCCCGGGGTCAAGAAATCTCAAAATGTCAACTTTTTTTGAGGCTTCAGAAAACAACATTTTCAACATTTAGGCAACATTTATTTGCGTTCACATGATCCGCCTGATGATAAACTATGGTTTAAAGACATTATTGCCCAATTTCAGAGACGTTGACTTTTAGCCCTTTTTTCAACCCCCGGGGTCAAGAAATCTCAAAATGTCAACTTTTTTTGGGGCTTCAGTAAACAACATTTTCAACATTTAGGCAACATTTATTTGCGTTCACATGATTCGCCTGATGATAAACTATGGTTTAAAGACATTATTGCCCAATTTCAGAGACGTTGACTTTTAGCCCTTTTTTCAACCCCCGGGGTCAAGAAATCTCAAAATGTCAACTTTTTTTGAGGCTTCAGAAAACAACATTTTCCACATTTAGGCAACATTTATTTGCGTTCACATGATCCGCCTGATGATAAAATATGGTTTAAAGACATTATTGCCCAATTTCAGAGATGTTGACTTTTAGCCCTTTTTTCAACCCCCGGGGTCAAGAAATCTCAAAATGTCAACTTTTTTTGAGGCTTCAGAAAACATCATTTTCAACATTTAGGCAACATTTATTTGCGTTCACATGATCCGCCTGATGATAAACTATGGTTTAAAGACATTATTGCCCAATTTCGGAGATGTTGACTTTTAGCCCTTTTTTCAACCCCCGGGGTCAAGAAATCTCAAAATGTCAACTTTTTTTGAGGCTTCAGAAAACATCATTTTCAACATTTAGGCAACATTTATTTGCGTTCACATGATCCGCCTGATGATAAACTATGGTTTAAAGACATTATTGCCCAATTTCGGAGATGTTGACTTTTAGCCCTTTTTTCAACCCCCGGGGTCAAGAAATCTCAAAATGTCAACTTTATTTGAGGCTTCAGAAAACATCATTTTCAACATTGAGGCAACATTTATTTGCGTTCACATGATCCGCCTGATGATAAACTATGGTTTAAAGACATTATTGCCCAATTTCAGAGATGTTGAATTTTAGCCCTTTTTTCAACCCCCGGGGTCAAGAAATCTCAAAATGTCAATTTTTTTTGAGGCTTCAGAAAACAACATTTTCTACATTTAGGCAACATTTATTTGCGTTCACATGATCCGCCTGATGATAAATGATGGTTTAAAGACATTATTGCCCAATTTCAGAGATGTTGACTTTTAGCCCTTTTTTCAACCCCCGGGGTCAAGAAATCTCAAAATGTCAACTTTTTTTGAGGCTTCAGAAAACAACATTTTCAACATTTAGGCAACATTTATTTGCGTTCACATGATCCGCCTGATGATAAACTATGGTTTAAAGACATTATTGCCCAATTTCAGAGACGTTGACTTTTAGCCCTTTTTACAACCCCCAGGGTCAAGAAATCTCAAAATGTCAACTTTTTTTGAGGCTTCAGAAAACAACATTTTCCACATTTAGGCAACATTTATTTGCGTTCACATGATCCGCCTGATGATAAACTATGGTTTAAAGACATTATTGCCCAATTTCGGAGATGTTGACTTTTAGCCCTTTTTTCAACCCCCAGGGTCAAGAAATCTCAAAATGTCAACTTTTTTTGAGGCTTCAGAAAACAACATTTAGGCAACATTTATTTGCGTTCACATGATCCGCCTGATGATAAACTATGTTTTAAAGACATTATTGCCCAATTTCAGAGACGTTGACTTTTAGCCCTTTTTACAACCCCCGGGGTCAAGAAATCTCAAAATGTCAACTTTTTTTGAGGCTTCAGAAAACAACATTTTCAACATTTAGGCAACATTTATTTGCGTTCACATGATCCGCCTGATGATAAACTATGGTTTAAAGACATTATTGCCCAATTTCAGAGACGTTGACTTTTAGCCGTTTTTACAACCCCCGGGGTCAAGAAATCTCAAAATGTCAACTTTTTTTGAGGCTTCAGAAAACAACATTTTCCACATTTAGGCAACATTTATTTGCGTTCACATGATCCGCCTGATGATAAACTATGGTTTAAAGACATTATTGCCCAATTTCGGAGATGTTGACTTTTAGCCCTTTTTTCAATCCCCGGGGTCAAGAAATCTCAAAATGTCAACTTTTTTTGAGGCTTCAGAAAACAACATTTTCAACATTTAGGCAACATTTATTTGCGTTCACATGATCCGCCTGATGATAAACTATGGTTTAAAGACATTATTGCCCAATTTCAGAGACGTTGACTTTTAGCCCTTTTTACAACCCCCGGGGTCAAGAAATCTCAAAATGTCAACTTTTTTTGAGGCTTCAGAAAACAACATTTTCAACATTTAGGCAACATTTATTTGCGTTCACATGATCCGCCTGATGCTAAACTATGGTTTAAAGACATTATTGCCCAATTTCAGAGACGTTGACTTTTAGCCCTTTTTACAATCCCCGGGGTCAAGAAATCTCAAAATGTCAACTTTTTTTGAAGCTTCAGAAAACACCATTTTCAACATTTAGGCAACATTTATTTGCGTTCACATGATCCGCCTGATGATAAACTATGGTTTAAAGACATTATTGCCCAATTTCAGAGATGTTGACTTTTAGCCCTTTTTTCAACCCCCGGGGTCAAGAAATCTCAAAATGTCAACTTTTTTTGAGGCTTCAGAAAACAACATTTTCAACATTTAGGCAACATTTATTTGCGTTCACATGATCCGCCTGATGATAAACTATGGTTTAAAGACATTATTGCCCAATTTCAGAGACGTTGACTTTTAGCCCTTTTTTCAACCCCCGGGGTCAAGAAATCTCAAAATGTCAACTTTTTTTGGGGCTTCAGTAAACAACATTTTCAACATTTAGGCAACATTTATTTGCGTTCACATGATTCGCCTGATGATAAACTATGGTTTAAAGACATTATTGCCCAATTTCAGAGACGTTGACTTTTAGCCCTTTTTTCAACCCCCGGGGTCAAGAAATCTCAAAATGTCAACTTTTTTTGAGGCTTCAGAAAACAACATTTTCCACATTTAGGCAACATTTATTTGCGTTCACATGATCCGCCTGATGATAAAATATGGTTTAAAGACATTATTGCCCAATTTCAGAGATGTTGACTTTTAGCCCTTTTTTCAACCCCCGGGGTCAAGAAATCTCAAAATGTCAACTTTTTTTGAGGCTTCAGAAAACATCATTTTCAACATTTAGGCAACATTTATTTGCGTTCACATGATCCGCCTGATGATAAACTATGGTTTAAAGACATTATTGCCCAATTTCGGAGATGTTGACTTTTAGCCCTTTTTTCAACCCCCGGGGTCAAGAAATCTCAAAATGTCAACTTTTTTTGAGGCTTCAGAAAACATCATTTTCAACATTTAGGCAACATTTATTTGCGTTCACATGATCCGCCTGATGATAAACTATGGTTTAAAGACATTATTGCCCAATTTCGGAGATGTTGACTTTTAGCCCTTTTTTCAACCCCCGGGGTCAAGAAATCTCAAAATGTCAACTTTATTTGAGGCTTCAGAAAACAACATTTTCAACATTGAGGCAACATTTATTTGCGTTCACATGATCCGCCTGATGATAAACTATGGTTTAAAGACATTATTGCCCAATTTCAGAGACGTTGACTTTTAGCCCTTTTTACAACCCCCGGGGTCAAGAAATCTCAAAATGTCAACTTTTTTTGAGGCTTCAGAAAACAACATTTTCAACATTTAGGCAACATTTATTTGCGTTCACATGATCCGCCTGATGCTAAACTATGGTTTAAAGACATTATTGCCCAATTTCAGAGACGTTGACTTTTAGCCCTTTTTACAATCCCCGGGGTCAAGAAATCTCAAAATGTCAACTTTTTTTGAAGCTTCAGAAAACACCATT
Source organism: Callionymus lyra (assembly GCF_982586985.1). Lineage (NCBI taxonomy): Eukaryota > Metazoa > Chordata > Actinopteri > Syngnathiformes > Callionymidae > Callionymus > Callionymus lyra. The sequence continues at coordinate 13,516,553 of NC_141831.1, forward strand.
TTCAACATTTAGGCAACATTTATTTGCGTTCACATGATCCGCCTGATGATAAACTATGGTTTAAAGACATTATTGCCCAATTTCAGAGACGTTGACTTTTAGCCCTTTTTTCAACCCCCGGGGTCAAGAAATCTCAAAATGTCAACTTTTTTTGAGGCTTCAGAAAACAACATTTTCCACATTTAGGCAACATTTATTTGCGTTCACATGATCCGCCTGATGATAAACTATGGTTTAAAGACATTATTGCCCAATTTCAGAGACGTTGACTTTTAGCCCTTTTTTCAACCCCCGGGGTCAAGAAATCTCAAAATGTCAACTTTTTTTGAGGCTTCAGAAAACAACATTTTCAACATTTAGGCAACATTTATTTGCGTTCACATGATCCGCCTGATGATAAACTATGGTTTAAAGACATTATTGCCCAATTTCATAGACGTTGACTTTTAGCCCTTTTTTCAACCCCCGGGGTCAAGAAATCTCAAAATGTCAACTTTTTTTGAGGCTTCAGAAAACAACATTTTCAACATTTAGGCAACATTTATTTGCGTTCACATGATCCGCCTGATGATAAACTATGGTTTAAAGACATTATTGCCCAATTTCAGAGACGTTGACTTTTAGCCCTTTTTACAACCCCCGGGGTCAAGAAATCTCAAAATGTCAACTTTTTTTGAGGCTTCAGAAAACAACATTTTCCACATTTAGGCAACATTTATTTGCGTTCACATGATCCGCCTGATGATAAGCTATGGTTTAAAGACATTATTGCCCAATTTCAGAGACATTGACTTTTAGCCCTTTTTACAACCCCCGGGGTCAAGAAATCTCAAAATGTCAACTTTTTTTGAGGCTTCAGAAAACAACATTTTCAACATTTAGGCAACATTTATTTGCGTTCACATGATCCGCCTGATGATAAACTATGGTTTAAAGACATTATTGCCCAATTTCAGAGATGTTGAATTTTAGCCCTTTTTTCAACCCCCGGGGTCAAGAAATCTCAAAATGTCAATTTTTTTTGAGGCTTCAGAAAACAACATTTTCTACATTTAGGCAACATTTATTTGCGTTCACATGATCCGCCTGATGATAAACTATGGTTTAAAGACATTATTGCCCAATTTCAGAGATGTTGAATTTTAGCCCTTTTTTCAACCCCCGGGGTCAAGAAATCTCAAAATGTCAATTTTTTTTGAGGCTTCAGAAAACAACATTTTCTACATTTAGGCAACATTTATTTGCGTTCACATGATCCGCCTGATGATAAATGATGGTTTAAAGACATTATTGCCCAATTTCAGAGATGTTGACTTTTAGCCCTTTTTTCAACCCCCGGGGTCAAGAAATCTCAAAATGTCAACTTTTTTTGAGGCTTCAGAAAACAACATTTTCAACATTTAGGCAACATTTATTTGCGTTCACATGATCCGCCTGATGATAAACTATGGTTTAAAGACATTATTGCCCAATTTCGGAGATGTTGACTTTTAGCCCTTTTTTCAACCCCCAGGGTCAAGAAATCTCAAAATGTCAACTTTTTTTGAGGCTTCAGAAAACAACATTTAGGCAACATTTATTTGCGTTCACATGATCCGCCTGATGATAAACTATGTTTTAAAGACATTATTGCCCAATTTCAGAGACGTTGACTTTTAGCCCTTTTTACAACCCCCGGGGTCAAGAAATCTCAAAATGTCAACTTTTTTTGAGGCTTCAGAAAACAACATTTTCAACATTTAGGCAACATTTATTTGCGTTCACATGATCCGCCTGATGATAAACTATGGTTTAAAGACATTATTGCCCAATTTCAGAGACGTTGACTTTTAGCCGTTTTTACAACCCCCGGGGTCAAGAAATCTCAAAATGTCAACTTTTTTTGAGGCTTCAGAAAACAACATTTTCCACATTTAGGCAACATTTATTTGCGTTCACATGATCCGCCTGATGATAAACTATGGTTTAAAGACATTATTGCCCAATTTCGGAGATGTTGACTTTTAGCCCTTTTTTCAATCCCCGGGGTCAAGAAATCTCAAAATGTCAACTTTTTTTGAGGCTTCAGAAAACAACATTTTCAACATTTAGGCAACATTTATTTGCGTTCACATGATCCGCCTGATGATAAACTATGGTTTAAAGACATTATTGCCCAATTTCAGAGACGTTGACTTTTAGCCCTTTTTACAACCCCCGGGGTCAAGAAATCTCAAAATGTCAACTTTTTTTGAGGCTTCAGAAAACAACATTTTCAACATTTAGGCAACATTTATTTGCGTTCACATGATCCGCCTGATGCTAAACTATGGTTTAAAGACATTATTGCCCAATTTCAGAGACGTTGACTTTTAGCCCTTTTTACAATCCCCGGGGTCAAGAAATCTCAAAATGTCAACTTTTTTTGAAGCTTCAGAAAACACCATTTTCAACATTTAGGCAACATTTATTTGCGTTCACATGATCCGCCTGATGATAAACTATGGTTTAAAGACATTATTGCCCAATTTCAGAGATGTTGACTTTTAGCCCTTTTTTCAACCCCCGGGGTCAAGAAATCTCAAAATGTCAACTTTTTTTGAGGCTTCAGAAAACAACATTTTCAACATTTAGGCAACATTTATTTGCGTTCACATGATCCGCTTGATGATAAACTATGGTTTAAAGACATTATTGCCCAATTTCAGAGACGTTGACTTTTAGCCCTTTTTTCAACCCCCGGGGTCAAGAAATCTCAAAATGTCAACTTTTTTTGAGGCTTCAGTAAACAACATTTTCAACATTTAGGCAACATTTATTTGCGTTCACATGATTCGCCTGATGATAAACTATGGTTTAAAGACATTATTGCCCAATTTCAGAGACGTTGACTTTTAGCCCTTTTTTCAACCCCCGGGGTCAAGAAATCTCAAAATGTCAACTTTTTTTGAGGCTTCAGAAAACAACATTTTCCACATTAAGGCAACATTTATTTGCGTTCACATGATCCGCCTGATGATAAAATATGGTTTAAAGACATTATTGCCCAATTTCAGAGATGTTGACTTTTAGCCCTTTTTTCAACCCCCGGGGTCAAGAAATCTCAAAATGTCAACTTTTTTTGAGGCTTCAGAAAACATCATTTTCAACATTTAGGCAACATTTATTTGCGTTCACATGATCCGCCTGATGATAAACTATGGTTTAAAGACATTATTGCCCAATTTCGGAGATGTTGACTTTTAGCCCTTTTTTCAACCCCCGGGGTCAAGAAATCTCAAAATGTCAACTTTTTTTGAGGCTTCAGAAAACATCATTTTCAACATTTAGGCAACATTTATTTGCGTTCACATGATCCGCCTGATGATAAACTATGGTTTAAAGACATTATTGCCCAATTTCGGAGATGTTGACTTTTAGCCCTTTTTTCAACCCCCGGGGTCAAGAAATCTCAAAATGTCAACTTTATTTGAGGCTTCAGAAAACAACATTTTCAACATTGAGGCAACATTTATTTGCGTTCACATGATCCGCCTGATGATAAACTATGGTTTAAAGACATTATTGCCCAATTTCAGAGACGTTGACTTTTAGCCCTTTTTACAACCCCCGGGGTCAAGAAATCTCAAAATGTCAACTTTTTTTGAGGCTTCAGAAAACAACATTTTCAACATTTAGGCAACATTTATTTGCGTTCACATGATCCGCCTGATGCTAAACTATGGTTTAAAGACATTATTGCCCAATTTCAGAGACGTTGACTTTTAGCCCTTTTTACAATCCCCGGGGTCAAGAAATCTCAAAATGTCAACTTTTTTTGAAGCTTCAGAAAACACCATTTTCAACATTTAGGCAACATTTATTTGCGTTCACATGATCCGCCTGATGATAAACTATGGTTTAAAGACATTATTGCCCAATTTCAGAGATGTTGACTTTTAGCCCTTTTTTCAACCCCCGGGGTCAAGAAATCTCAAAATGTCAACTTTTTTTGAGGCTTCAGTAAACAACATTTTCAACATTTAGGCAACATTTATTTGCGTTCACATGATCTGCCTGTTGATAAACTATGGTTTAAAGACATTATTGCCCAATTTCAGAGACGTTGACTTTTAGCCCTTTTTACAACCCCCGGGGTCAAGAAATCTCAAAATGTCAACTTTTTTTGATGCTTCAGAAAACAACATTTTCCACATTTAGGCAACATTTATTTGCGTTCACATGATCCGCCTGATGATAAACTATGGTTTAAAGACATTATTGCCCAATTTCGGAGATGTTGACTTTTAGCCCTTTTTTCAACCCCCGGGGTCAAGAAATCTCAAAATGTCAACTTTTTTTGATGCTTCAGAAAACAACATTTTCCACATTTAGGCAACATTTATTTGCGTTCACATGATCCGCCTGATGATAAACTATGGTTTAAAGACATTATTGCCCAATTTCGGAGATGTTGACTTTTAGCCCTTTTTTCAACCCCCGGGGTCAAGAAATCTCAAAATGTCAACCTTTTTTGAGGCTTCAGAAAACAACATTTTCAACATTTAGGCAACATTTATTTGCGTTCACATGATCCGCCTGATGATAAACTATGGTTTAAAGACATTATTGCCCAATTTCATAGACGTTGACTTTTAGCCCTTTTTTCAACCCCCGGGGTCAAGAAATCTCAAAATGTCAACTTTTTTTGAGGCTTCAGAAAACAACATTTTCAACATTTAGGCAACATTTATTTGCGTTCACATGATCCGCCTGATGATAAACTATGGTTTAAAGACATTATTGCCCAATTTCAGAGACGTTGACTTTTAGCCCTTTTTACAACCCCCGGGGTCAAGAAATCTCAAAATGTCAACTTTTTTTGAGGCTTCAGAAAACAACATTTTCCACATTTAGGCAACATTTATTTGCGTTCACATGATCCGCCTGATGATAAGCTATGGTTTAAAGACATTATTGCCCAATTTCAGAGACATTGACTTTTAGCCCTTTTTACAACCCCCGGGGTCAAGAAATCTCAAAATGTCAACTTTTTTTGAGGCTTCAGAAAACAACATTTTCAACATTTAGGCAACATTTATTTGCGTTCACATGATCCGCCTGATGATAAACTATGGTTTAAAGACATTATTGCCCAATTTCAGAGATGTTGAATTTTAGCCCTTTTTTCAACCCCCGGGGTCAAGAAATCTCAAAATGTCAATTTTTTTTGAGGCTTCAGAAAACAACATTTTCTACATTTAGGCAACATTTATTTGCGTTCACATGATCCGCCTGATGATAAACTATGGTTTAAAGACATTATTGCCCAATTTCAGAGATGTTGAATTTTAGCCCTTTTTTCAACCCCCGGGGTCAAGAAATCTCAAAATGTCAATTTTTTTTGAGGCTTCAGAAAACAACATTTTCTACATTTAGGCAACATTTATTTGCGTTCACATGATCCGCCTGATGATAAACGATGGTTTAAAGACATTATTGCCCAATTTCAGAGATGTTGACTTTTAGCCCTTTTTTCAACCCCCGGGGTCAAGAAATCTCAAAATGTCAACTTTTTTTGAGGCTTCAGAAAACAACATTTTCAACATTTAGGCAACATTTATTTGCGTTCACATGATCCGCCTGATGATAAACTATGGTTTAAAGACATTATTGCCCAATTTCAGAGACGTTGACTTTTAGCCCTTTTTACAACCCCCGGGGTCAAGAAATCTCAAAATGTCAACTTTTTTTGAGGCTTCAGAAAACAACATTTTCCACATTTAGGCAACATTTATTTGCGTTCACATGATCCGCCTGATGATAAACTATGGTTTAAAGACATTATTGCCCAATTTCGGAGATGTTGACTTTTAGCCCTTTTTTCAACCCCCGGGGTCAAGAAATCTCAAAATGTCAACTTTTTTTGATGCTTCAGAAAACAACATTTTCCACATTTAGGCAACATTTATTTGCGTTCACATGATCCGCCTGATGCTAAACTATGGTTTAAAGACATTATTGCCCAATTTCAGAGACGTTGACTTTTAGCCCTTTTTACAATCCCCGGGGTCAAGAAATCTCAAAATGTCAACTTTTTTTGAAGCTTCAGAAAACACCATTTTCAACATTTAGGCAACATTTATTTGCGTTCACATGATCCGCCTGATGATAAACTATGGTTTAAAGACATTATTGCCCAATTTCAGAGATGTTGACTTTTAGCCCTTTTTTCAACCCCCGGGGTCAAGAAATCTCAAAATGTCAACTTTTTTTGAGGCTTCAGAAAACAACATTTTCAACATTTAGGCAACATTTATTTGCGTTCACATGATCCGCCTGATGATAAACTATGGTTTAAAGACATTATTGCCCAATTTCAGAGACGTTGACTTTTAGCCCTTTTTTCAACCCCCGGGGTCAAGAAATCTCAAAATGTCAACTTTTTTTGAGGCTTCAGTAAACAACATTTTCAACATTTAGGCAACATTTATTTGCGTTCACATGATCTGCCTGTTGATAAACTATGGTTTAAAGACATTATTGCCCAATTTCAGAGACGTTGACTTTTAGCCCTTTTTACAACCCCCGGGGTCAAGAAATCTCAAAATGTCAACTTTTTTTGATGCTTCAGAAAACAACATTTTCCACATTTAGGCAACATTTATTTGCGTTCACATGATCCGCCTGATGATAAACTATGGTTTAAAGACATTATTGCCCAATTTCGGAGATGTTGACTTTTAGCCCTTTTTTCAACCCCCGGGGTCAAGAAATCTCAAAATGTCAACTTTTTTTGATGCTTCAGAAAACAACATTTTCCACATTTAGGCAACATTTATTTGCGTTCACATGATCCGCCTGATGATAAACTATGGTTTAAAGACATTATTGCCCAATTTCGGAGATGTTGACTTTTAGCCCTTTTTTCAACCCCCGGGGTCAAGAAATCTCAAAATGTCAACTTTTTTTGAGGCTTCAGAAAACAACATTTTCAACATTTAGGCAACATTTATTTGCGTTCACATGATCCGCCTGATGATAAACTATGGTTTAAAGACATTATTGCCCAATTTCATAGACGTTGACTTTTAGCCCTTTTTTCAACCCCCGGGGTCAAGAAATCTCAAAATGTCAACTTTTTTTGAGGCTTCAGAAAACAACATTTTCAACATTTAGGCAACATTTATTTGCGTTCACATGATCCGCCTGATGATAAACTATGGTTTAAAGACATTATTGCCCAATTTCAGAGACGTTGACTTTTAGCCCTTTTTACAACCCCCGGGGTCAAGAAATCTCAAAATGTCAACTTTTTTTGAGGCTTCAGAAAACAACATTTTCCACATTTAGGCAACATTTATTTGCGTTCACATGATCCGCCTGATGATAAGCTATGGTTTAAAGACATTATTGCCCAATTTCAGAGACATTGACTTTTAGCCCTTTTTACAACCCCCGGGGTCAAGAAATCTCAAAATGTCAACTTTTTTTGAGGCTTCAGAAAACAACATTTTCAACATTTAGGCAACATTTATTTGCGTTCACATGATCCGCCTGATGATAAACTATGGTTTAAAGACATTATTGCCCAATTTCAGAGATGTTGAATTTTAGCCCTTTTTTCAACCCCCGGGGTCAAGAAATCTCAAAATGTCAATTTTTTTTGAGGCTTCAGAAAACAACATTTTCTACATTTAGGCAACATTTATTTGCGTTCACATGATCCGCCTGATGATAAACTATGGTTTAAAGACATTATTGCCCAATTTCAGAGATGTTGACTTTTAGCCCTTTTTTCAACCCCCGGGGTCAAGAAATCTCAAAATGTCAACTTTTTTTGAGGCTTCAGAAAACAACATTTTCAACATTTAGGCAACATTTATTTGCGTTCACATGATCCGCCTGATGATAAACTATGGTTTAAAGACATTATTGCCCAATTTCAGAGACGTTGACTTTTAGCCCTTTTTACAACCCCCGGGGTCAAGAAATCTCAAAATGTCAACTTTTTTTGAGGCTTCAGAAAACAACATTTTCCACATTTAGGCAACATTTATTTGCGTTCACATGATCCGCCTGATGATAAACTATGGTTTAAAGACATTATTGCCCAATTTCGGAGATGTTGACTTTTAGCCCTTTTTTCAACCCCCGGGGTCAAGAAATCTCAAAATGTCAACTTTTTTTGAGGCTTCAGAAAACAACATTTAGGCAACATTTATTTGCGTTCACATGATCCGCCTGATGATAAACTATGTTTTAAAGACATTATTGCCCAATTTCAGAGACGTTGACTTTTAGCCCTTTTTACAACCCCCGGGGTCAAGAAATCTCAAAATGTCAACTTTTTTTGAGGCTTCAGAAAACAACATTTTCCACATTTAGGCAACATTTATTTGCGTTCACATGATCCGCCTGATGATAAACTATGGTTTAAAGACATTATTGCCCAATTTCGGAGATGTTGACTTTTAGCCCTTTTTTCAACCCCCGGGGTCAAGAAAACTCAAAATGTCAACTTTTTTTGAGGCTTCAGAAAACAACATTTAGGCAACATTTATTTGCGTTCACATGATCCGCCTGATGATAAACTATGGTTTAAAGACATTATTGCCCAATTTCAGAGACGTTGACTTTTAGCCCTTTTTTCAACCCCCGGGGTCAAGAAAACTCAAAATGTCAACTTTTTTTGAGGCTTCAGAAAACAACATTTTCAACATTTAGGCAACATTTATTTGCGTTCACATGATCCGCCTGATGATAAACTATGTTTTAAAGACATTATTGCCCAATTTCAGAGATGTTGACTTTTAGCCCTTTTTTCAACCCCCGGGGTCAAGAAATCTCAAAATGTCAACTTTTTTTGAGGATTCAGAAAACAACATTTTCCACATTTAGGCAACATTTATTTGCGTTCACATGATCCGCCTGATGATAAACTATGTTTTAAAGACATGATTGCCCAATTTCAGAGATGTTGACTTTTAGCCCTTTTTTCAACCCCCGGGGTCAAGAAATCTCAAAATGTCAACTTTTTTTGAGGCTTCAGAAAACAACATTTTCAACATTTAGGCAACATTTATTTGCGTTCACATGATCCGCCTGATGATAAACTATGGTTTAAAGACATTATTGCCCAATTTCAGAGACGTTGACTTTTAGCCCTTTTTTCAACCCCCGGGGTCAAGAAATCTCAAAATGTCAACTTTTTTTGATGCTTCAGAAAACAACATTTCCCACATTTAGGCAAAATTTATTTGCGTTCACATGATCCGCCTGATGATAAACTATGGTTTAAAGACATTATTGCCCAATTTCAGAGACGTTGACTTTTAGCCCTTTTTTCAACCCCCGGGGTCAAGAAATCTCAAAATGTCAACTTTTTTTGAGGCTTCAGAAAACAACATTTTCAACATTTAGGCAACATTTATTTGCGTTCACATGATCCGCCTGATGATAAACTATGGTTTAAAGACATTATTGCCCAATTTCGGAGATGTTGACTTTTAGCCCTTTTTTCAACCCCCGGGGTCAAGAAATCTCAAAATGTCAACTTTTTTTGAGGCTTCAGAAAACAACATTTTCCACATTTAGGCAACATTTATTTGCGTTCACATGATCCGCCTGATGATAAACTATGGTTTAAAGACATTATTGCCCAATTTCAGAGACGTTGACTTTTAGCCCTTTTTACAACCCCCGGGGTCAAGAAATCTCAAAATGTCAACTTTTTTTGAGGCTTCAGAAAACAACATTTTCTACATTTAGGCAACATTTATTTGCGTTCACATGATCCGCCTGATGATAAACTATGGTTTAAAGACATTATTGCCCAATTTCAGAGATGTTGACTTTTAGCCCTTTTTTCAACCCCCGGGGTCAAGAAATCTCAAAATGTCAACTTTTTTTGAGGCTTCAGAAAACAACATTTTCAACATTTAGGCAACATTTATTTGCGTTCACATGATCCGCCTGATGATAAACTATGGTTTAAAGACATTATTGCCCAATTTCAGAGACGTTGACTTTTAGCCCTTTTTTCAACCCCCGGGGTCAAGAAATCTCAAAATGTCAACTTTTTTTGATGCTTCAGAAAACAACATTTCCCACATTTAGGCAAAATTTATTTGCGTTCACATGATCCGCCTGATGATAAACTATGGTTTAAAGACATTATTGCCCAATTTCAGAGATGTTGACTTTTAGCCCTTTTTTCAACGCCCGGGGTCAAGAAATCTCAAAATGTCAACTTTTTTTGAGGCTTCAGAAAACAACATTTTCAACATTTAGGCAACATTTATTTGCGTTCACATGATCCGCCTGATGATAAACTATGGTTTAAAGACATTATTGCCCAATTTCAGAGACGTTGACTTTTAGCCCTTTTTTCAACCCCCGGGGTCAAGAAATCTCAAAATGTCAACTTTTTTTGAGGCTTCAGTAAACAACATTTTCAACATTTAGGCAACATTTATTTGCGTTCACATGATCTGCCTGTTGATAAACTATGGTTTAAAGACATTATTGCCCAATTTCAGAGACGTTGACTTTTAGCCCTTTTTACAACCCCCGGGGTCAAGAAATCTCAAAATGTCAACTTTTTTTGATGCTTCAGAAAACAACATTTTCCACATTTAGGCAACATTTATTTGCGTTCACATGATCCGCCTGATGATAAACTATGGTTTAAAGACATTATTGCCCAATTTCGGAGATGTTGACTTTTAGCCCTTTTTTCAACCCCCGGGGTCAAGAAATCTCAAAATGTCAACTTTTTTTGATGCTTCAGAAAACAACATTTTCCACATTTAGGCAACATTTATTTGCGTTCACATGATCCGCCTGATGATAAACTATGGTTTAAAGACATTATTGCCCAATTTCGGAGATGTTGACTTTTAGCCCTTTTTTCAACCCCCGGGGTCAAGAAATCTCAAAATGTCAACTTTTTTTGAGGCTTCAGAAAACAACATTTTCAACATTTAGGCAACATTTATTTGCGTTCACATGATCCGCCTGATGATAAACTATGGTTTAAAGACATTATTGCCCAATTTCATAGACGTTGACTTTTAGCCCTTTTTTCAACCCCCGGGGTCAAGAAATCTCAAAATGTCAACTTTTTTTGAGGCTTCAGAAAACAACATTTTCAACATTTAGGCAACATTTATTTGCGTTCACATGATCCGCCTGATGATAAACTATGGTTTAAAGACATTATTGCCCAATTTCAGAGACGTTGACTTTTAGCCCTTTTTACAACCCCCGGGGTCAAGAAATCTCAAAATGTCAACTTTTTTTGAGGCTTCAGAAAACAACATTTTCCACATTTAGGCAACATTTATTTGCGTTCACATGATCCGCCTGATGATAAGCTATGGTTTAAAGACATTATTGCCCAATTTCAGAGACATTGACTTTTAGCCCTTTTTACAACCCCCGGGGTCAAGAAATCTCAAAATGTCAACTTTTTTTGAGGCTTCAGAAAACAACATTTTCAACATTTAGGCAACATTTATTTGCGTTCACATGATCCGCCTGATGATAAACTATGGTTTAAAGACATTATTGCCCAATTTCAGAGATGTTGAATTTTAGCCCTTTTTTCAACCCCCGGGGTCAAGAAATCTCAAAATGTCAATTTTTTTTGAGGCTTCAGAAAACAACATTTTCTACATTTAGGCAACATTTATTTGCGTTCACATGATCCGCCTGATGATAAACTATGGTTTAAAGACATTATTGCCCAATTTCAGAGATGTTGACTTTTAGCCCTTTTTTCAACCCCCGGGGTCAAGAAATCTCAAAATGTCAACTTTTTTTGAGGCTTCAGAAAACAACATTTTCAACATTTAGGCAACATTTATTTGCGTTCACATGATCCGCCTGATGATAAACTATGGTTTAAAGACATTATTGCCCAATTTCAGAGACGTTGACTTTTAGCCCTTTTTACAACCCCCGGGGTCAAGAAATCTCAAAATGTCAACTTTTTTTGAGGCTTCAGAAAACAACATTTTCCACATTTAGGCAACATTTATTTGCGTTCACATGATCCGCCTGATGATAAACTATGGTTTAAAGACATTATTGCCCAATTTCGGAGATGTTGACTTTTAGCCCTTTTTTCAACCCCCGGGGTCAAGAAATCTCAAAATGTCAACTTTTTTTGAGGCTTCAGAAAACAACATTTAGGCAACATTTATTTGCGTTCACATGATCCGCCTGATGATAAACTATGTTTTAAAGACATTATTGCCCAATTTCAGAGACGTTGACTTTTAGCCCTTTTTACAACCCCCGGGGTCAAGAAATCTCAAAATGTCAACTTTTTTTGAGGCTTCAGAAAACAACATTTTCCACATTTAGGCAACATTTATTTGCGTTCACATGATCCGCCTGATGATAAACTATGGTTTAAAGACATTATTGCCCAATTTCGGAGATGTTGACTTTTAGCCCTTTTTTCAACCCCCGGGGTCAAGAAAACTCAAAATGTCAACTTTTTTTGAGGCTTCAGAAAACAACATTTAGGCAACATTTATTTGCGTTCACATGATCCGCCTGATGATAAACTATGGTTTAAAGACATTATTGCCCAATTTCAGAGACGTTGACTTTTAGCCCTTTTTTCAACCCCCGGGGTCAAGAAAACTCAAAATGTCAACTTTTTTTGAGGCTTCAGAAAACAACATTTTCAACATTTAGGCAACATTTATTTGCGTTCACATGATCCGCCTGATGATAAACTATGTTTTAAAGACATTATTGCCCAATTTCAGAGATGTTGACTTTTAGCCCTTTTTTCAACCCCCGGGGTCAAGAAATCTCAAAATGTCAACTTTTTTTGAGGATTCAGAAAACAACATTTTCCACATTTAGGCAACATTTATTTGCGTTCACATGATCCGCCTGATGATAAACTATGTTTTAAAGACATGATTGCCCAATTTCAGAGATGTTGACTTTTAGCCCTTTTTTCAACCCCCGGGGTCAAGAAATCTCAAAATGTCAACTTTTTTTGAGGCTTCAGAAAACAACATTTTCAACATTTAGGCAACATTTATTTGCGTTCACATGATCCGCCTGATGATAAACTATGGTTTAAAGACATTATTGCCCAATTTCAGAGACGTTGACTTTTAGCCCTTTTTTCAACCCCCGGGGTCAAGAAATCTCAAAATGTCAACTTTTTTTGATGCTTCAGAAAACAACATTTCCCACATTTAGGCAAAATTTATTTGCGTTCACATGATCCGCCTGATGATAAACTATGGTTTAAAGACATTATTGCCCAATTTCAGAGACGTTGACTTTTAGCCCTTTTTTCAACCCCCGGGGTCAAGAAATCTCAAAATGTCAACTTTTTTTGAGGCTTCAGAAAACAACATTTTCAACATTTAGGCAACATTTATTTGCGTTCACATGATCCGCCTGATGATAAACTATGGTTTAAAGACATTATTGCCCAATTTCGGAGATGTTGACTTTTAGCCCTTTTTTCAACCCCCGGGGTCAAGAAATCTCAAAATGTCAACTTTTTTTGAGGCTTCAGAAAACAACATTTTCCACATTTAGGCAACATTTATTTGCGTTCACATGATCCGCCTGATGATAAACTATGGTTTAAAGACATTATTGCCCAATTTCAGAGACGTTGACTTTTAGCCCTTTTTACAACCCCCGGGGTCAAGAAATCTCAAAATGTCAACTTTTTTTGAGGCTTCAGAAAACAACATTTTCTACATTTAGGCAACATTTATTTGCGTTCACATGATCCGCCTGATGATAAACTATGGTTTAAAGACATTATTGCCCAATTTCAGAGATGTTGACTTTTAGCCCTTTTTTCAACCCCCGGGGTCAAGAAATCTCAAAATGTCAACTTTTTTTGAGGCTTCAGAAAACAACATTTTCAACATTTAGGCAACATTTATTTGCGTTCACATGATCCGCCTGATGATAAACTATGGTTTAAAGACATTATTGCCCAATTTCAGAGACGTTGACTTTTAGCCCTTTTTTCAACCCCCGGGGTCAAGAAATCTCAAAATGTCAACTTTTTTTGATGCTTCAGAAAACAACATTTCCCACATTTAGGCAAAATTTATTTGCGTTCACATGATCCGCCTGATGATAAACTATGGTTTAAAGACATTATTGCCCAATTTCAGAGACGTTGACTTTTAGCCCTTTTTTCAACCCCCGGGGTCAAGAAATCTCAAAATGTCAACTTTTTTTGAGGCTTCAGAAAACAACATTTTCAACATTTAGGCAACATTTATTTGCGTTCACATGATCCGCCTGATGATAAACTATGGTTTAAAGACATTATTGCCCAATTTCGGAGATGTTGACTTTTAGCCCTTTTTTCAACCCCCGGGGTCAAGAAATCTCAAAATGTCAACTTTTTTTGAGGCTTCAGAAAACAACATTTTCCACATTTAGGCAACATTTATTTGCGTTCACATGATCCGCCTGATGATAAACTATGGTTTAAAGACATTGTTGCCCAATTTCAGAGACGTTGACTTTTAGCCCTTTTTACAACCCCCGGGGTCAAGAAATCTCAAAATGTCAACTTTTTTTGAGGCTTCAGAAAACAACATTTTCAACATTTAGGCAACATTTATTTGCGTTCACATGATCCGCCTGATGATAAACTATGGTTTAAAGACATTATTGCCCAATTTCAGAGACGTTGACTTTTAGCCCTTTTTTCAACCCACGGGGTCAAGAAATCTCAAAATGTCAACTTTTTTTGAGGCTTCAGAAAACAACATTTTCAACATTTAGGCAACATTTATTTGCGTTCACATGATCCGCCTGATGATAAACTATGGTTTAAAGACATTATTGCCCAATTTCAGAGATGTTGAATTTTAGCCCTTTTTTCAACCCCCGGGGTCAAGAAATCTCAAAATGTCTATTTTTTTTGAGCCTTCAGAAAACAACATTTTCCACATTTAGGCAACATTTATTTGCGTTCACATGATCCGCCTGATGATAAACTATGGTTTAAAGACATTATTGCCCACTTTCAGAGACGTTGACTTTTAGCTCTTTTTTCAACCCCCGGGGTCAAGAAATTTCAAAATGTCAACTTTTTTTGAGGCTTCAGAAAACAACATTTTCCACATTTAGGCAACATTTATTTGCGTTCACATGATCCGCCTGATGATAAACTATGGTTTAAAGACATTATTGCCCAATTTCAGAGAAGTTGACTTTTAGCCCTTTTTACAACCCCCGGGGTCAAGAAATCTCAAAATGTCAACTTTTTTTGAGGCTTCAGAAAACAACATTTTCAACATTTAGGCAACATTTATTTGCGTTCACATGATCCGCCTGATGATAAAATATGGTTTAAAGACATTATTGCCCAATTTCAGAGACGTTGACTTTTAGCCCTTTTTTCAACCCCCGGGGTCAAGAAATCTCAAAATGTCAACTTTTTTTGATGCTTCAGAAAACAACATTTTCCACATTTAGGCAACATTTATTTGCGTTCACATGATCCGCCTGATGATAAACTATGGTTTAAAGACATTATTGCCCAATTTCGGAGATGTTGACTTTTAGCCCTTTTTTCAACCCCCGGGGTCAAGAAATCTCAAAATGTCAATTTTTTTTGAGCCTTCAGAAAACAACATTTTCAACATTTAGGCAACATTTATTTGCGTTCACATGATCCGCCTGATGATAAACTATGGTTTAAAAACATTATTGCCCAATTTCATAGACGTTGACTTTTAGCCCTTTTTTCAACCCCCGGGGTCAAGAAATCTCAAAATGTCAACTTTTTTTGAGGCTTCAGAAAACAACATTTTCAACATTTAGGCAACATTTATTTGCGTTCACATGATCCGCCTGATGATAAACTATGGTTTAAAGACAATATTGCCCAATTTCAGAGACTTTGACTTTTAGCCCATTTTACAACCCCCGGGGTCAAGAAATCTCAAAATGTCAACTTTTTTTGAGGCTTCAGAAAACAACATTTTCAACATTTAGGCAACATTTATTTGCGTTCACATGATCCGCCTGATGATAAACTATGGTTTAAAGACATTATTGCCCAATTTCAGAGATGTTGAATTTTAGCCCTTTTTTCAACCCCCGGGGTCAAGAAATCTCAAAATGTCAATTTTTTTTGAGGCTTCAGAAAACAACATTTTCCACAATTAGGCAACTCTTATTTGCGTTCACATGATCCGCCTGATGATAAACTATGGTTTAAAGACATTATTGCCCAATTTCAGAGACGTTGACTTTTAGCCCTTTTTTCAACCCCCGGGGTCAAGAAATCTCAAAATGTCAACTTTTTTTGAGGCTTCAGAAAACAACATTTTCCACAATTAGGCAACTCTTATTTGCGTTCACATGATCCGCCTGATGATAAACTATGGTTTAAAGACATTATTGCCCAATTTCGGAGATGTTGACTTTTAGCCCTATTTTCAACCCCCGGGGTCAAGAAATCTCAAAATGTCAACTTTTTTTGAGGCTTCAGAAAACAACATTTTCAACATTTAGGCAACATTTATTTGCGTTCACATGATCCGCCTGATGATAAACTATGGTTTAAAGACATTATTGCCCAATTTCAGAGACGTTGACTTTTAGCCCTTTTTTCAACCCCCGGGGTCAAGAAATCTCAAAATGTCAACTTTTTTTGAGGCTTCAGAAAACAACATTTTCAACATTTAGGCAATATTTATTTGCGTTCACATGATCCGCCTGATGATAAACTATGGTTTAAAGACACTATTGCCCAATTTCAGAGACGTTGACTTTTAGCCCTTTTTACAACCCCCGGGGTCAAGAAATCTCAAAATGTCAACTTTTTTTGAGGCTTCAGAAAACAACATTTTCAACATTTAGGCAACATTTATTTGCGTTCACATGATCCGCCTGATGCTAAACTATGGTTTAAAGACATTATTGCCCAATTTCAGAGACGTTGACTTTTAGCCCTTTTTACAACCCCCGGGGTCAAGAAATCTCAAAATGTCAACTTTTTTTGAGGCTTCAGAAAACAACATTTTCAACATTTAGGCAACATTTATTTGCGTTCACATGATCCGCCTGATGATAAACTATGGTTTAAAGACATTATTGCCCAATTTCAGAGATGTTGAATTTTAGCCCTTTTTTCAACCCCCGGGGTCAAGAAATCTCAAAATGTCAATTTTTTTTGAGCCTTCAGAAAACAACATTTTCCACATTTAGGCAACATTTATTTGCGTTCACATGATCCGCCTGATGATAAACTATGGTTTAAAGACATTATTGCCCAATTTCAGAGACGTTGACTTTTAGCCCTTTTTACAACCCCCGGGGTCAAGAAATCTAAAAAATTTGTCAACTTTTTTTGAGGCTTCAGAAAACAACATTTTCAACATTTAGGCAACATTTATTTGCTTTCACATGATCCGCCTGATGATAAACTATGGTTTAAAGACATTATTGCCCAATTTCAGAGATGTTGACTTTTAGCCCTTTTTTCAACCCCCGGGGTCAAGAAATCTCAAAATGTCAACTTTTTTTGAGGCTTCAGAAAACAACATTTTCAACATTTAGGCAACATTTATTTGCGTTCACATGATCCGCCTGATGATAAACTATGGTTTAAAGACACTATTGCCCAATTTCAGAGATGTTGACTTTTAGCCCTTTTTACAACCCCCGGGGTCAAGAAATCTAAAAAATTTGTCAACTTTTTTTGAGGCTTCAGAAAACAACATTTTCAACATTTAGGCAACATTTATTTGCGTTCACATGATCCGCCTGATGATAAACTATGGTTTAAAGACATTATTGCCCAATTTCAGAGACGTTGACTTTTAGCCCTTTTTACAACCCCCGGGGTCAAGAAATCTCAAAATGTCAACTTTTTTTGAGGCTTCAGAAAACAACATTTTCAACATTTAGGCAACATTTATTTGCGTTCACATGATCCGCCTGATGATGAACTATGGTTTAAAGACATTATTGCCCAATTTCAGAGACGTTGACTTTTAGCCCTTTTTTCAACCCCCGGGGTCAAGAAATCTCAAAATGTCAATTTTTTTTGAGGCTTCAGAAAACAACATTTTCCACAATTAGGCAACTCTTATTTGCGTTCACATGATCCGCCTGATGATAAACTATGGTTTAAAGACATTATTGCCCAATTTCAGAGACGTTGACTTTTAGCCCTTTTTTCAACCCCCGGGGTCAAGAAATCTCAAAATGTCAACTTTTTTTGAGGCTTCAGAAACAACATTTTCAACATTTAGGCAACATTTATTTGCGTTCACATGATCCGCCTGATGATAAACTATGGTTTAAAGACATTATTGCCCAATTTCAGAGATGTTGACTTTTAGCCCTTTTTTCAACCCCCGGGGTCAAGAAATCTCAAAATGTCAACTTTTTTTGAGGCTTCAGAAAACAACATTTTCAACATTTAGGCAACATTTATTTGCGTTCACATGATCCGCCTGATGATAAACTATGGTTTAAAGACACTATTGCCCAATTTCAGAGACGTTGACTTTTAGCCCTTTTTTCAACCCCTGGGGTCAAGAAATCTCAAAATGTCAACTTTTTTGAGGCTTCAGAAAACAACATTTTCAACATTTAGGCAACATTTATTTGCGTTCACATGATCCGCCTGATGATAAACTATGGTTTAAAGACACTATTACCCAATTTCAGAGACGTTGACTTTTAGCCCTTTTTACAACCCCCGGGGTCAAGAAATCTCAAAATGTCAACTTTTTTTGAGGCTTCAGAAAACAACATTTTCAACATTTAGGCAACATTTATTTGCGTTCACATGATCCGCCTGATGATAAACTATGGTTTAAAGACATTATTGCCCAATTTCAGAGACGTTGACTTTTAGCCCTTTTTACAACCCCCGGGGTCAAGAAATCTCAAAATGTCAACTTTTTTTGAGGCTTCAGAAAACAACATTTTCAACATTTAGGCAACATTTATTTGCGTTCACATGATCCGCCTGATGATAAACTATGGTTTAAAGACATTATTGCCCAATTTCAGAGATGTTGAATTTTAGCACTTTTTTCAACCCCCAGGGTCAAGAAATCTCAAAATGTCAATTTTTTTTGAGGCTTCAGAAAACAACATTTTCCACAATTAGGCAACTCTTATTTGCGTTCACATGATCCGCCTGATGATAAACTATGGTTTAAAGACATTATTGCCCAATTTCAGAGACGTTGACTTTTAGCCCTTTTTTCAACCCCCGGGGTCAAGAAATCTCAAAATGTCAACTTTTTTTGAGGCTTCAGAAAACAACATTTTCCACATTTAGGCAACATTTATTTGCGTTCACATGATCCGCCTGATGATGAACTATGGTTTAAAGACATTATTGCCCAATTTCAGAGACGTTGACTTTTAGCCCTTTTTTCAACCCCCGGGGTCAAGAAATCTCAAAATGTCAACTTTTTTTGAGGCTTCAGAAAACAACATTTTCAACATTTAGGCAACATTTATTTGCGTTCACATGATCCGCCTGATGATAAACTATGGTTTAAAGACATTATTGCCCAATTTCAGAGACGTTGACTTTTAGCCCTTTTTACAACCCCCGGGGTCAAGAAATCTCAAAATGTCAACTTTTTTTGAGGCTTCAGAAAACAACATTTTCAACATTTAGGCAACATTTATTTGCGTTCACATGATCCGCCTGATGATAAACTATGGTTTAAAGACATTATTGCCCAATTTCAGAGATGTTGAATTTTAGCACTTTTTTCAACCCCCAGGGTCAAGAAATCTCAAAATGTCAATTTTTTTTGAGGCTTCAGAAAACAACATTTTCCACAATTAGGCAACTCTTATTTGCGTTCACATGATCCGCCTGATGATAAACTATGGTTTAAAGACATTATTGCCCAATTTCAGAGACGTTGACTTTTAGCCCTTTTTTCAACCCCCGGGGTCAAGAAATCTCAAAATGTCAACTTTTTTTGAGGCTTCAGAAAACAACATTTTCCACATTTAGGCAACATTTATTTGCGTTCACATGATCCGCCTGATGATGAACTATGGTTTAAAGACATTATTGCCCAATTTCAGAGACGTTGACTTTTAGCCCTTTTTTCAACCCCCGGGGTCAAGAAATCTCAAAATGTCAACTTTTTTTGAGGCTTCAGAAAACAACATTTTCAACATTTAGGCAACATTTATTTGCGTTCACATGATCCGCCTGATGATAAACTATGGTTTAAAGACATTATTGCCCAATTTCAGAGACTTTGACTTTTAGCCCATTTTACAACCCCCGGGGTCAAGAAATCTCAAAATGTCAACTTTTTTTGAGGCTTCAGAAAACAACATTTTCAACATTTAGGCAACATTTATTTGCGTTCACATGATCCGCCTGATGATAAACTATGGTTTAAAGACATTATTGCCCAATTTCAGAGATGTTGAATTTTAGCACTTTTTTCAACCCCCAGGGTCAAGAAATCTCAAAATGTCAATTTTTTTTGAGGCTTCAGAAAACAACATTTTCCACAATTAGGCAACTCTTATTTGCGTTCACATGATCCGCCTGATGATAAACTATGGTTTAAAGACATTATTGCCCAATTTCAGAGACGTTGACTTTTAGCCCTTTTTTCAACCCCCGGGGTCAAGAAATCTCAAAATGTCAACTTTTTTTGAGGCTTCAGAAAACAACATTTTCCACATTTAGGCAACATTTATTTGCGTTCACATGATCCGCCTGATGATAAACTATGGTTTAAAGACATTATTGCCCAATTTCGGAGATGTTGACTTTTAGCCCTATTTTCAACCCCCGGGGTCAAGAAATCTCAAAATGTCAACTTTTTTTGAGGCTTCAGAAAACAACATTTTCAACATTTAGGCAACATTTATTTGCGTTCACATGATCCGCCTGATGATAAACTATGGTTTAAAGACATTATTGCCCAATTTCAGAGACGTTGACTTTTAGCCCTTTTTTCAACCCCCGGGGTCAAGAAATCTCAAAATGTCAACTTTTTTTGAGGCTTCAGAAAACAACATTTTCAACATTTAGGCAACATTTATTTGCGTTCACATGATCCGCCTGATGATGAACTATGGTTTAAAGACATTATTGCCCAATTTCAGAGACGTTGACTTTTAGCCCTTTTTTCAACCCCCGGGGTCAAGAAATCTCAAAATGTCAACTTTTTTTGAGGCTTCAGAAAACAACATTTTCAACATTTAGGCAACATTTATTTGCGTTCACATGATCCGCCTGATGATAAACTATGGTTTAAAGACATTATTGCCCAATTTCAGAGACTTTGACTTTTAGCCCATTTTACAACCCCCGGGGTCAAGAAATCTCAAAATGTCAACTTTTTTTGAGGCTTCAGAAAACAACATTTTCAACATTTAGGCAACATTTATTTGCGTTCACATGATCCGCCTGATGATAAACTATGGTTTAAAGACATTATTGCCCAATTTCAGAGATGTTGAATTTTAGCAGTTTTTTCAACCCCCAGGGTCAAGAAATCTCAAAATGTCAATTTTTTTTGAGGCTTCAGAAAACAACATTTTCCACAATTAGGCAACTCTTATTTGCGTTCACATGATCCGCCTGATGATAAACTATGGTTTAAAGACATTATTGCCCAATTTCAGAGACGTTGACTTTTAGCCCTTTTTTCAACCCCCGGGGTCAAGAAATCTCAAAATGTCAACTTTTTTTGAGGCTTCAGAAAACAACATTTTCCACATTTAGGCAACATTTATTTGCGTTCACATGATCCGCCTGATGATAAACTATGGTTTAAAGACATTATTGCCCAATTTCGGAGATGTTGACTTTTAGCCCTATTTTCAACCCCCGGGGTCAAGAAATCTCAAAATGTCAACTTTTTTTGAGGCTTCAGAAAACAACATTTTCAACATTTAGGCAACATTTATTTGCGTTCACATGATCCGCCTGATGATAAACTATGGTTTAAAGACATTATTGCCCAATTTCAGAGACGTTGACTTTTAGCCCTTTTTACAACCCCCGGGGTCAAGAAATCTCAAAATGTCAACTTTTTTTGAGGCTTCAGAAAACAACATTTTCAACATTTAGGCAACATTTATTTGCGTTTACATGATCCGCCTGATGATAAACTATGGTTTAAAGACATTATTGCCCAATTTCAGAGACGTTGACTTTTAGCCCTTTTTTCAACCCCCGGGGTCAAGAAATCTCAAAATGTCAATTTTTTTTGAGGCTTCAGAAAACAACATTTTCCACAATTAGGCAACTCTTATTTGCGTTCACATGATCCGCCTGATGATAAACTATGGTTTAAAGACATTATTGCCCAATTTCAGAGACGTTGACTTTTAGCCCTTTTTTCAACCCCCGGGGTCAAGAAATCTCAAAATGTCAACTTTTTTTGAGGCTTCAGAAAACAACATTTTCCACATTTAGGCAACATTTATTTGCGTTCACATGATCCGCCTGATGATAAACTATGGTTTAAAGACATTATTGCCCAATTTCGGAGATGTTGACTTTTAGCCCTATTTTCAACCCCCGGGGTAAAGAAATCTCAAAATGTCAACTTTTTTTGAGGCTTCAGAAAACAACATTTTCAACATTTAGGCAACATTTATTTGCGTTTACATGATCCGCCTGATGATAAACTATGGTTTAAAGACATTATTGCCCAATTTCAGAGACGTTGACTTTTAGCCCTTTTTTCAACCCCCGGGGTCAAGAAATCTCAAAATGTCAACTTTTTTTTGATGCTTCAGGCAACAACATTTTCCACATTTAGGCAACATTTATTTGCGTTCACATGATCCGCCTGATGATAAACTATGGTTTAAAGACATTATTGCCCAATTTCAGAGACGTTGACTTTTAGCCCTTTTTACAACCCCCGGGGTCAAGAAATCTCAAAATGTCAACTTTTTTTGAGGCTTCAGAAACAACATTTTCAACATTTAGGCAACATTTATTTGCGTTCACATGATCCGCCTGATGATAAACTATGGTTTAAAGACATTATTGCCCAATTTCAGAGATGTTGACTTTTAGCCCTTTTTTCAACCCCCGGGGTCAAGAAATCTCAAAATGTCAACTTTTTTTGAGGCTTCAGAAAACAGCATTTTCAACATTTAGGCAACATTTATTTGCGTTCACATGATCCGCCTGATGATAAACTATGGTTTAAAGACATTATTGCCCAATTTCAGAGACGTTGACTTTTAGCCCTTTTTTCAACCCCCGGGGTCAAGAAATCTCAAAATGTCAACTTTTTTTGAGGCTTCAGAAAACAACATTTTCAACATTTAGGCAACATTTATTTGCGTTCACATGATCCGCCTGATGATAAACTATGGTTTAAAGACACTATTGCCCAATTTCAGAGACGTTGACTTTTAGCCCTTTTTACAACCCCCGGGGTCAAGAAATCTCAAAATGTCAACTTTTTTTGAGGCTTCAGAAAACAACATTTTCAACATTTAGGCAACATTTATTTGCGTTCACATGATCCGCCTGATGCTAAACTATGGTTTAAAGACATTATTGCCCAATTTCAGAGATGTTGACTTTTAGCCCTATTTTCAACCCCCGGGGTCAAGAAATCTCAAAATGTCAACTTTTTTTGAGGCTTCAGAAAACAACATTTTCAACATTTAGGCAACATTTATTTGCGTTCACATGATCCGCCTGATGATAAACTATGGTTTAAAGACATTATTGCCCAATTTCAGAGACGTTGACTTTTAGCCCTTTTTTCAACCCCCGGGGTCAAGAAATCTCAAAATGTCAACTTTTTTTGAGGCTTCAGAAAACAACATTTTCAACATTTAGGCAACATTTATTTGCGTTCACATGATCCGCCTGATGATGAACTATGGTTTAAAGACATTATTGCCCAATTTCAGAGACGTTGACTTTTAGCCCTTTTTTCAACCCCCGGGGTCAAGAAATCTCAAAATGTCAACTTTTTTTGAGGCTTCAGAAAACAACATTTTCAACATTTAGGCAACATTTATTTGCGTTCACATGATCCGCCTGATGATAAACTATGGTTTAAAGACATTATTGCCCAATTTCAGAGACTTTGACTTTTAGCCCATTTTACAACCCCCGGGGTCAAGAAATCTCAAAATGTCAACTTTTTTTGAGGCTTCAGAAAACAACATTTTCAACATTTAGGCAACATTTATTTGCGTTCACATGATCCGCCTGATGATAAACTATGGTTTAAAGACATTATTGCCCAATTTCAGAGATGTTGAATTTTAGCAGTTTTTTCAACCCCCAGGGTCAAGAAATCTCAAAATGTCAATTTTTTTTGAGGCTTCAGAAAACAACATTTTCCACAATTAGGCAACTCTTATTTGCGTTCACATGATCCGCCTGATGATAAACTATGGTTTAAAGACATTATTGCCCAATTTCAGAGACGTTGACTTTTAGCCCTTTTTTCAACCCCCGGGGTCAAGAAATCTCAAAATGTCAACTTTTTTTGAGGCTTCAGAAAACAACATTTTCCACATTTAGGCAACATTTATTTGCGTTCACATGATCCGCCTGATGATAAACTATGGTTTAAAGACATTATTGCCCAATTTCGGAGATGTTGACTTTTAGCCCTATTTTCAACCCCCGGGGTCAAGAAATCTCAAAATGTCAACTTTTTTTGAGGCTTCAGAAAACAACATTTTCAACATTTAGGCAACATTTATTTGCGTTCACATGATCCGCCTGATGATAAACTATGGTTTAAAGACATTATTGCCCAATTTCAGAGACGTTGACTTTTAGCCCTTTTTACAACCCCCGGGGTCAAGAAATCTCAAAATGTCAACTTTTTTTGAGGCTTCAGAAAACAACATTTTCAACATTTAGGCAACATTTATTTGCGTTTACATGATCCGCCTGATGATAAACTATGGTTTAAAGACATTATTGCCCAATTTCAGAGACGTTGACTTTTAGCCCTTTTTACAACCCCCGGGGTCAAGAAATCTCAAAATGTCAATTTTTTTTGAGGCTTCAGAAAACAACATTTTCCACAATTAGGCAACTCTTATTTGCGTTCACATGATCCGCCTGATGATAAACTATGGTTTAAAGACATTATTGCCCAATTTCAGAGACGTTGACTTTTAGCCCTTTTTTCAACCCCCGGGGTCAAGAAATCTCAAAATGTCAACTTTTTTTGAGGCTTCAGAAAACAACATTTTCCACATTTAGGCAACATTTATTTGCGTTCACATGATCCGCCTGATGATAAACTATGGTTTAAAGACATTATTGCCCAATTTCGGAGATGTTGACTTTTAGCCCTATTTTCAACCCCCGGGGTAAAGAAATCTCAAAATGTCAACTTTTTTTGAGGCTTCAGAAAACAACATTTTCAACATTTAGGCAACATTTATTTGCGTTTACATGATCCGCCTGATGATAAACTATGGTTTAAAGACATTATTGCCCAATTTCAGAGACGTTGACTTTTAGCCCTTTTTTCAACCCCCGGGGTCAAGAAATCTCAAAATGTCAACTTTTTTTTGATGCTTCAGGCAACAACATTTTCCACATTTAGGCAACATTTATTTGCGTTCACATGATCCGCCTGATGATAAACTATGGTTTAAAGACATTATTGCCCAATTTCAGAGACGTTGACTTTTAGCCCTTTTTACAACCCCCGGGGTCAAGAAATCTCAAAATGTCAACTTTTTTTGAGGCTTCAGAAACAACATTTTCAACATTTAGGCAACATTTATTTGCGTTCACATGATCCGCCTGATGATAAACTATGGTTTAAAGACATTATTGCCCAATTTCAGAGATGTTGACTTTTAGCCCTTTTTTCAACCCCCGGGGTCAAGAAATCTCAAAATGTCAACTTTTTTTGAGGCTTCAGAAAACAGCATTTTCAACATTTAGGCAACATTTATTTGCGTTCACATGATCCGCCTGATGATAAACTATGGTTTAAAGACATTATTGCCCAATTTCAGAGACGTTGACTTTTAGCCCTTTTTTCAACCCCCGGGGTCAAGAAATCTCAAAATGTCAACTTTTTTTGAGGCTTCAGAAAACAACATTTTCAACATTTAGGCAACATTTATTTGCGTTCACATGATCCGCCTGATGATAAACTATGGTTTAAAGACACTATTGCCCAATTTCAGAGACGTTGACTTTTAGCCCTTTTTACAACCCCCGGGGTCAAGAAATCTCAAAATGTCAACTTTTTTTGAGGCTTCAGAAAACAACATTTTCAACATTTAGGCAACATTTATTTGCGTTCACATGATCCGCCTGATGCTAAACTATGGTTTAAAGACATTATTGCCCAATTTCAGAGATGTTGAATTTTAGCCCTTTTTTCAACCCCCGGGGTCAAGAAATCTCAAAATGTCAATTTTTTTGAGCCTTCAGAAAACAACATTTTCCACATTTAGGCAACATTTATTTGCGTTCACATGATCCGCCTGATGATAAACTATGGTTTAAAGACATTATTGCCCAATTTCAGAGACGTTGACTTTTAGCCCTTTTTTCAACCCCCGGGGTCAAGAAATCTCAAAATGTCAACTTTTTTTGAGGCTTCAGAAAACAACATTTTCAACATTTAGGCAACATTTATTTGCGTTCACATGATCCGCCTGATGATAAACTATGGTTTAAAGACACTATTGCCCAATTTCAGAGACGTTGACTTTTAGCCCTTTTTACAACCCCCGGGGTCAAGAAATCTCAAAATGTCAACTTTTTTTGAGGCTTCAGAAAACAACATTTTCAACATTTAGGCAACATTTATTTGCGTTCACATGATCCGCCTGATGCTAAACTATGGTTTAAAGACATTATTGCCCAATTTCAGAGACGTTGACTTTTAGCCCTTTTTACAACCCCCGGGGTCAAGAAATCTCAAAATGTCAACTTTTTTTGAGGCTTCAGAAAACAACATTTTCAACATTTAGGCAACATTTATTTGCGTTCACATGATCCGCCTGATGATAAACTATGGTTTAAAGACATTATTGCCCAATTTCAGAGATGTTGAATTTTAGCCCTTTTTTCAACCCCCGGGGTCAAGAAATCTCAAAATGTCAATTTTTTTTGAGCCTTCAGAAAACAACATTTTCCACATTTAGGCAACATTTATTTGCGTTCACATGATCAGCCTGATGATAAACTATGGTTTAAAGACATTATTGCCCAATTTCAGAGACGTTGACTTTTAGCCCTTTTTACAACCCCCGGGGTCAAGAAATCTAAAAAATTTGTCAACTTTTTTTGAGGCTTCAGAAAACAACATTTTCAACATTTAGGCAACATTTATTTGCGTTCACATGATCCGCCTGATGATGAACTATGGTTTAAAGACATTATTGCCCAATTTCAGAGACGTTGACTTTTAGCCCTTTTTTCAACCCCCGGGGTCAAGAAATCTCAAAATGTCAACTTTTTTTGAGGCTTCAGAAAACAACATTTTCAACATTTAGGCAACATTTATTTGCGTTCACATGATCCGCCTGATGATAAACTATGGTTTAAAGACATTATTGCCCAATTTCAGAGACTTTGACTTTTAGCCCATTTTACAACCCCCGGGGTCAAGAAATCTCAAAATGTCAACTTTTTTTGAGGCTTCAGAAAACAACATTTTCAACATTTAGGCAACATTTATTTGCGTTCACATGATCCGCCTGATGATAAACTATGGTTTAAAGACATTATTGCCCAATTTCAGAGATGTTAAATTTTAGCCCTTTTTTCAACCCCCGGGGTCAAGAAATCTCAAAATGTCAATTTTTTTTGAGGCTTCAGAAAACAACATTTTCCACAATTAGGCAACTCTTATTTGCGTTCACATGATCCGCCTGATGATAAACTATGGTTTAAAGACATTATTGCCCAATTTCAGAGACGTTGACTTTTAGCCCTTTTTTCAACCTGCGGGGTCAAGAAATCTCAAAATGTCAACTTTTTTTGAGGCTTCAGAAAACAACATTTTCCACATTTAGGCAACATTTATTTGCGTTCACATGATCCGCCTGATGATAAACTATGGTTTAAAGACATTATTGCCCAATTTCAGAGACGTTGACTTTTAGCCCTTTTTTCAACCTGCGGGGTCAAGAAATCTCAAAATGTCAACTTTTTTTGAGGCTTCAGAAAACAACATTTTCAACATTTAGGCAACATTTATTTGCGTTCACATGATCCGCCTGATGATAAACTATGGTTTAAAGACATTATTGCCCAATTTCAGAGACGTTGACTTTTAGCCCTTTTTTCAACCCCCGGGGTCAAGAAATCTCAAAATGTCAACTTTTTTTTGATGCTTCAGGCAACAACATTTTCCACATTTAGGCAACATTTATTTGCGTTCACATGATCCGCCTGATGATAAACTATGGTTTAAAGACATTATTGCCCAATTTCAGAGACGTTGACTTTTAGCCCTTTTTACAACCCCCGGGGTCAAGAAATCTCAAAATGTCAACTTTTTTTGAGGCTTCAGAAACAACATTTTCAACATTTAGGCAACATTTATTTGCGTTCACATGATCCGCCTGATGATAAACTATGGTTTAAAGACATTATTGCCCAATTTCAGAGATGTTGACTTTTAGCCCTTTTTTCAACCCCCGGGGTCAAGAAATCTCAAAATGTCAACTTTTTTTGAGGCTTCAGAAAACAGCATTTTCAACATTTAGGCAACATTTATTTGCGTTCACATGATCCGCCTGATGATAAACTATGGTTTAAAGACATTATTGCCCAATTTCAGAGACGTTGACTTTTAGCCCTTTTTTCAACCCCCGGGGTCAAGAAATCTCAAAATGTCAACTTTTTTTGAGGCTTCAGAAAACAACATTTTCAACATTTAGGCAACATTTATTTGCGTTCACATGATCCGCCTGATGATAAACTTTGGTTTAAAGACATTATTGCCCAATTTCAGAGATGTTGAATTTTAGCCCTTTTTTCAACCCCCGGGGTCAAGAAATCTCAAAATGTCAATTTTTTTGAGCCTTCAGAAAACAACATTTTCCACATTTAGGCAACATTTATTTGCGTTCACATGATCCGCCTGATGATAAACTATGGTTTAAAGACATTATTGCCCAATTTCAGAGACGTTGACTTTTAGCCCTTTTTACAACCCCCGGGGTCAAGAAATCTCAAAATGTCAACTTTTTTTGAGGCTTCAGAAAACAGCATTTTCAACATTTAGGCAACATTTATTTGCGTTCACATGATCCGCCTGATGATAAACTATGGTTTAAAGACACTATTGCCCAATTTCAGAGACGTTGACTTTTAGCCCTTTTTACAACCCCCGGGGTCAAGAAATCTCAAAATGTCAACTTTTTTTGAGGCTTCAGAAAACAACATTTTCAACATTTAGGCAACATTTATTTGCGTTCACATGATCCGCCTGATGCTAAACTATGGTTTAAAGACATTATTGCCCAATTTCAGAGACGTTGACTTTTAGCCCTTTTTACAACCCCCGGGGTGAAGAAATCTCAAAATGTCAACTTTTTTTGAGGCTTCAGAAAACAACATTTTCAACATTTAGGCAACATTTATTTGCGTTCACATGATCCGCCTGATGCTAAACTATGGTTTAAAGACATTATTGCCCAATTTCAGAGACGTTGACTTTTAGCCCTTTTTACAACCCCCGGGGTCAAGAAATCTCAAAATGTCAACTTTTTTTGAGGCTTCAGAAAACAACATTTTCAACATTTAGGCAACATTTATTTGCGTTCACATGATCCGCCTGATGATAAACTATGGTTTAAAGACATTATTGCCCAATTTCAGAGATGTTGAATTTTAGCCCTTTTTTCAACCCCCGGGGTCAAGAAATCTCAAAATGTCAATTTTTTTTGAGCCTTCAGAAAACAACATTTTCCACATTTAGGCAACATTTATTTGCGTTCACATGATCCGCCTGATGATAAACTATGGTTTAAAGACATTATTGCCCAATTTCAGAGACGTTGACTTTTAGCCCTTTATACAACCCCCGGGGTCAAGAAATCTAAAAAATTTGTCAACTTTTTTTGAGGCTTCAGAAAACAACATTTTCAACATTTAGGCAACATTTATTTGCGTTCACATGATCCGCCTGATGATAAACTATGGTTTAAAGACATTATTGCCCAATTTCAGAGACGTTGACTTTTAGCCCTTTTTACAACCCCCGGGGTCAAGAAATCTCAAAATGTCAACTTTTTTTGAGGCTTCAGAAAACAACATTTTCAACATTTAGGCAACATTTATTTGCGTTCACATGATCCGCCTGATGATGAACTATGGTTTAAAGACATTATTGCCCAATTTCAGAGACGTTGACTTTTAGCCCTTTTTTCAACCCCCGGGGTCAAGAAATCTCAAAATGTCAACATTTTTTGAGGCTTCAGAAAACAACATTTTCAACATTTAGGCAACATTTATTTGCGTTCACGTGATCCGCCTGATGATAAACTATGGTTTAAAGACATTATTGCCCAATTTCAGAGATGTTGACTTTTAGCCCTTTTTTCAACCCCCGGGGTCAAGAAATCTCAAAATGTCAACTTTTTTTGAGGCTTCAGAAAACAACATTTTCAACATTTAGGCAACATTTATTTGCGTTCACATGATCCGCCTGATGATAAACTATGGTTTAAAGACATTATTGCCCACTTTCAGAGACGTTGACTTTTAGCTCTTTTTTCAACCCCCGGGGTCAAGAAATCTCAAAATGTCAACTTTTTTTGAGGCTTCAGAAAACAACATTTTAAACATTTAGGCAACATTTATTTGCGTTCACATGATCCGCCTGATGATAAACTATGGTTTAAAGACATTATTGCCCAATTTCAGAGACGTTGACTTTTAGCCCTTTTTACAACCCCCGGGGTCAAGAAATCTCAAAATGTCAATTTTTTTTGAGCCTTCAGAAAACAACATTTTCCACATTTAGGCAACATTTATTTGCGTTCACATGATCCGCCTGATGATAAACTATGGTTTAAAGACATTATTGCCCAATTTCAGAGACGTTGACTTTTAGCCCTTTTTTCAACCCCCGGGGTCAAGAAATCTCAAAATGTCAACTTTTTTTGAGGCTTCAGAAAACAACATTTTCAACATTTAGACAACATTTATTTGCGTTCACATGATCCGCCTGATGATAAACTATGGTTTAAAGACATTATTGCCCAATTTCAGAGACGTTGACTTTTAGCCCTTTTTTCAACCCCCGGGGTCAAGAAATCTCAAAATGTCAACTTTTTTTGAGGCTTCAGAAAACAACATTTTCAACATTTAGGCAACATTTATTTGCGTTCACGTGATCCGCCTGATGATAAACTATGGTTTAAAGACATTATTGCCCAATTTCAGAGATGTTGACTTTTAGCCCTTTTTTCAACCCCCGGGGTCAAGAAATCTCAAAATGTCAACTTTTTTTGAGGCTTCAGAAAACAACATTTTCAACATTTAGGCAACATTTATTTGCGTTCACATGATCCGCCTGATGATAAACTATGGTTTAAAGACATTATTGCCCAATCTCAGAGACGTTGACTTTTAGCCCTTTTTACAACCCCCGGGGTCAAGAAATCTCAAAATGTCAGCTTTCTTTGAGGCTTCAGAAAACAACATTTTCAACATTTAGGCAACATTTATTTGCGTTCACATGATCCGCCTGATGATAAACTATGGTTTAAAGACATTATTGCCCAATTTCAGAGATGTTGACTTTTAGCCCTTTTTTCAACCCCCGGGGTCAAGAAATCTCAAAATGTCAACTTTTTTTGAGGCTTCAGAAAACAACATTTTCAACATTTAGGCAACATTTATTTGCGTTCACATGATCCGCCTGATGATAAACTATGGTTTAAAGACATTATTGCCCAATTTCATAGACGTTGACTTTTAGCCCTTTTTTCAACCCCCGGGGTCAAGAAATCTCAAAATGTCAACGTTTTTTGAGGCTTCAGAAAACAACATTTTCAACATTTAGGCAACATTTATTTGCGTTCACATGATCCGCCTGATGATAAACTATGGTTTAAAGACATTATTGCCCAATTTCAGAGACGTTGACTTTTAGCCCTTTTTACAACCCCCGGGGTCAAGAAATCTCAAAATGTCAACTTTTTTTTGAGGCTTCAGAAAACAACATTTTCAACATTTAGGCAACATTTATTTGCGTTCACATGATCCGCCTGATGATAAACTATGGTTTAAAGACATTATTGCCCAATTTCAGAGATGTTGAATTCTAGCCCTTTTTTTAACCCCCGGGGTCAAGAAATCTCAAAATGTCAATTTTTTTTGAGGCTTCAGAAAACAACATTTTCCACAATTAGACAACTCTTATTTGCGTTCACATGATCCGCCTGATGATTAACTATGGTTTAAAGACATTATTGCCCAATTTCAGAGACGTTGACTTTTAGCCCTTTTTTCAACCCCCGGGGTCAAGAAATCTCAAAATGTCAACTTTTTTTGAGGCTTCAGAAAACAACATTTTCCACATTTAGGCAACATTTATTTGCGTTCACATGATCCGCCTGATGATAAAATATGGTTTAAAGACATTATTGCCCAATTTCGGAGATGTTGACTTTTAGCCCTATTTTCAACCCCCGGGGTCAAGAAATCTCAAAATGTCAACTTTTTTTGAGGCTTCAGAAAACAACATTTTCAACATTTAGGCAACATTTATTTGCGTTCACATGATCCGCCTGATGATAAACTATGGTTTAAAGACATTATTGCCCAATTTCAGAGACGTTGACTTTTAGCCCTTTTTTCAACCCCCGGGGTCAAGAAATCTCAAAATGTCAACTTTTTTTGATGCTTCAGAAAACAACATTTTCCACATTTAGGCAACATTTATTTGCGTTCACATGATCCGCCTGATGATAAACTATGGTTTAAAGACATTATTGCCCAATTTCAGAGACGTTGACTTTTAGCCCTTTTTACAACCCCCGGGGTCAAGAAATCTCAAAATGTCAACTTTTTTTGAGGCTTCAGAAACAACATTTTCAACATTTAGGCAACATTTATTTGCGTTCACATGATCCGCCTGATGATAAACTATGGTTTAAAGACATTATTGCCCAATTTCAGGGACGTTGACTTTTAGCCCTTTTTACAACCCCCGGGGTCAAGAAATCTCAAAATGTCAACTTTTTTTGAGGCTTCAGAAAACAACATTTTCAACATTTAGGCAACATTTATTTGCGTTCACATGATCCGCCTGATGATAAACTATGGTTTAAAGACATTATTGCCCAATTTCAGAGACGTTGACTTTTAGCCCTTTTTACAACCCCCGGGGTCAAGAAATCTCAAAATGTCAACTTTTTTTGAGGCTTCAGAAAACAGCATTTTCAACATTTAGGCAACATTTATTTGCGTTCACATGATCCGCCTGATGATAAACTATGGTTTAAAGACATTATTGCCCAATTTCAGAGACGTTGACTTTTAGCCCTTTTTTCAACCCCCGGGGTCAAGAAATCTCAAAATGTCAACTTTTTTTGAGGCTTCAGAAAACAACATTTTCAACATTTAGGCAACATTTATTTGCGTTCACATGATCCGCCTGATGATAAACTATGGTTTAAAGACATTATTGCCCAATTTCAGAGACGTTGACTTTTAGCCCTTTTTACAACCCCTGGGGTCAAGAAATCTCAAAATGTCAACTTTTTTTGAGGCTTCAGAAAACAACATTTTCAACATTTAGGCAACATTTATTTGCGTTCACATGATCCGCCTGATGATAAACTATGGTTTAAAGACATTATTGCCCAATTTCAGAGATGTTGAATTTTAGCCCTTTTTTCAACCCCCGGGGTCAAGAAATCTCAAAATGTCAATTTTTTTTGAGCCTTCAGAAAACAACATTTTCCACATTTAGGCAACATTTATTTGCGTTCACATGATCCGCCTGATGATAAACTATGGTTTAAAGACATTATTGCCCAATTTCAGAGACGTTGACTTTTAGCCCTTTTTACAACCCCCGGGGTCAAGAAATCTCAAAATGTCAACTTTTTTTGAGGCTTCAGAAAACAACATTTTCAACATTTAGGCAACATTTATTTGCGTTCACATGATCCGCCTGATGATAAACTATGGTTTAAAGACATAATTGCCCAATTTCAGAGACGTTGACTTTTAGCCCTTTTTACAACCCCCGGGGTCAAGAAATCTCAAAATGTCAACTTTTTTTGAGGCTTCAGAAAACAACATTTTCAACATTTAGGCAACATTTATTTGCGTTCACATGATCCGCCTGATGATAAACTATGGTTTAAAGACATTATTGCCCAATTTCAGAGACGTTGACTTTTAGCCCTTTTTTCAACCCCCGGGGTCAAGAAATCTCAAAATGTCAACTTTTTTTGAGGCTTCAGAAAACAACATTTTCAACATTTAGGCAACATTTATTGGCGTTCACATGATCCGCCTGATGATAAACTATGGTTTAAAGACAATACTGCCCAATTTCAGAGACGTTGACTTTTAGCCCTTTTTTCAACCCCCGGGGTCAAGAAATCTCAAAATGTCAACTTTTTTTGAGGCTTCAGAAAACAACATTTTCCACATTTAGGCAACATATATTTGCGTTCACATGATCCGCCTGATGATAAACTATGGTTTAAAGACATTATTGCCCAATTTCAGAGATGTTGAATTTTAGCCCTTTTTTCAATCCCCGGGGTCAAGAAATCTCAAAATGTCAATTTTTTTTGAGGCTTCAGAAAACAACATTTTCCACATTTAGGCAACATTTATTTGCGTTCACATGATCCGCCTGATGATCAACTATGGTTTAAAGACATTATTGCCCAATTTCAGAGATGTTGACTTTTAGCCCTTTTTTCAACCCCCGGGGTCAAGAAATCTCAAAATGTCAACTATTTTTGAGGCTTCAGAAAACAACATTTTCAACATTTAGGCAACATTTATTTGCGTTCACATGATCCGCCTGATGATAAACTATGGTTTAAAGACATTATTGCCCAATTTCAGAGATGTTGAATTTTAGCCCTTTTTTCAACCCCCGGGGTCAAGAAATCTCAAAATGTCAATTTTTTTTGAGCCTTCAGAAAACAACATTTTCCACATTTAGGCAACATTTATTTGCGTTCACATGATCCGCCTGATGATAAACTATGGTTTAAAGACATTATTGCCCAATTTCAGAGACGTTGACTTTTAGCCCTTTTTTCAACCCCCGGGGTCAAGAAATCTCAAAATGTCAACTTTTTTTGAGGCTTCAGAAAACAACATTTTCCACATTTAGGCAACATTTATTTGCGTTCACATGATCCGCCTGATGATAAACTATGGTTTAAAGACAATACTGCCCAATTTCAGAGACGTTGACTTTTAGCCCTTTTTACAACCCCCGGGGTCAAGAAATCTCAAAATGTCAACTTTTTTTGAGGCTTCAGAAAACAACATTTTCAACATTTAGGCAACATTTATTTGCGTTCACATGATCCGCCTGATGATAAACTATGGTTTAAAGACATTATTGCCCAATTTCAGAGACGTTGACTTTTAGCCCTTTTTACAACCCCCGGGGTCAAGAAATCTCAAAATGTCAACTTTTTTTGAGGCTTCGGAAAACAACATTTTCAACATTTAGGCAACATTTATTTGCGTTCACATGATCCGCCTGATGATAAACTATGGTTTAAAGACATTATTGCCCAATTTCAGAGATGTTGAATTTTAGCCCTTTTTTCAACCCCCGGGGTCAAGAAATCTCAAAATGTCCATTTTTTTTGAGGCTTCAGAAAACAACATTTTCCACATTTAGGCAACATTTATTTGCGTTCACATGATCCGCCTGATGATCAACTATGGTTTAAAGACATTATTGCCCAATTTCAGAGATGTTGACTTTTAGCCCTTTTTTCAACCCCCGGGGTCAAGAAATCTCAAAATGTCAACTATTTTTGAGGCTTCAGAAAACAACATTTTTAACATTTAGGCAACATTTATTTGCTTTCACATGATCCTCCTGATGATAAACTATGGTTTAAAGACATTTTTGCCCAATTTCAGAGACGTTGACTTTTAGCCCTTTTTTCAACCCCCGGAATCAAGAAATCTCAAAATGTCAACTTTTTTTGAGGCTTCAGAAAACAACATTTTCAACATTTAGGCAACATTTATTTGAGTTCACATGATCCGCCTGATGATAAACTATGGTTTAAAGACATTATTGCCCAATTTCAGAGACGTTGACTTTTAGCCATTTTTTCAACCCCCGGGGTCAAGAAATCTCAAAATGTCAACTTTTTTTGAGGCTTCAGAAAACAACATTTTCAACATTTAGGCAACATTTATTTGCGTTCACATGATCCGCCTGATGATAAACTATGGTTTAAAGACATTATTGCCCAATTTCAGAGACGTTGACTTTTAGCCCTTTTTTCAACCCCCGGGGTCAAGAAATCTCAAAATGTCAACTATTTTTGAGGCTTCAGAAAACAACATTTTTAACATTTAGGCAACATTTATTTGCGTTCACATGATCCGCCTGATGATAAACTATGGTTTAAAGACATTATTGCCCAATTTCAGAGACGTTGACTTTTAGCCATTTTTTCAACCCCGGGGTCAAGAAATCTCAAAATGTCAACTTTTTTTGAGGCTTCAGAAAACAACATTTTCAACATTTAGGCAACATTTATTTGCGTTCACATGATCCGCCTGATGATCAACTATGGTTTAAAGACATTATTGCCCAATTTCAGAGACGTTGACTTTTAGCCCTTTTTTCAACCCCCGGGGTCAAGAAATCTCAAAATGTCAACTTTTTTTGAGGCTTCAGAAAACAGCATTTTCAACATTTAGGCAACATTTATTTGCGTTCACATGATCCGCCTGATGATAAACTATAGTTTAAAGACATTATTGCCCAATTTCAGAGACGTTGACTTTTAGCCCTTTTTACAACCCCCGGGGTCAAGAAATCTCAAAATGTCAACTTTTTTTGAGGCTTCAGAAAACAGCATTTTCAACATTTAGGCAACATTTATTTGCGTTCACATGATCCGCCTGATGATAAACTATGGTTTAAAGACATTATTGCCCAATTTCAGAGACGTTGACTTTTAGCCCTTTTTTCAACCCCCGGGGTCAAGAAATCTCAAAATGTCAACTTTTTTTGAGGCTTCAGAAAACAACATTTTCAACATTTAGGCAACATTTATTTGCGTTCACATGATCCGCCTGATGATAAACTATGGTTTAAAGACACTATTGCCCAATTTCAGAGACGTTGACTTTTAGCCCTTTTTACAACCCCCGGGGTCAAGAAATCTCAAAATGTCAACTTTTTTTGAGGCTTCAGAAAACAACATTTTCAACATTTAGGCAACATTTATTTGCGTTCACATGATCCGCCTGATGCTAAACTATGGTTTAAAGACATTATTGCCCAATTTCAGAGACGTTGACTTTTAGCCCTTTTTACAACCCCCGGGGTCAAGAAATCTCAAAATGTCAACTTTTTTTGAGGCTTCAGAAAACAACATTTTCAACATTTAGGCAACATTTATTTGCGTTCACATGATCCGCCTGATGATAAACTATGGTTTAAAGACATTATTGCCCAATTTCAGAGATGTTGAATTTTAGCCCTTTTTTCAACCCCCGGGGTCAAGAAATCTCAAAATGTCAATTTTTTTTGAGCCTTCAGAAAACAACTTTTCCACATTTAGGCAACATTTATTTGCGTTCACATGATCCGCCTGATGATAAACTATGGTTTAAAGACATTATTGCCCAATTTCAGAGACGTTGACTTTTAGCCCTTTTTACAACCCCCGGGGTCAAGAAATCTCAAAATGTCAACATTTTTTGAGGCTTCAGAAAACAGCATTTTCAACATTTAGGCAACATTTATTTGCGTTCACATGATCCGCCTGATGATAAACTATGGTTTAAAGACATTATTGCCCAATTTCAGAGACGTTTACTTTTAGCCCTTTTTTCAACCCCCGGGGTCAAGAAATCTCAAAATGTCAACTTTTTTTGAGGCTTCAGAAAACAACATTTTCAACATTTAGGCAACATTTATTTGCGTTCACATGATCCGCCTGATGATAAACTATGGTTTAAAGACATTATTGCCCGATTTCAGAGACGTTGAATTTTAGCCCTTTTTTCAACCCCCGGGGTCAAGAAATCTCAAAATGTCAATTTTTTTTGAGCCTTCAGAAAACAACTTTTCCACATTTAGGCAACATTTATTTGCGTTCACATGATCCGCCTGATGATAAACTATGGTTTAAAGACATTATTGCCCAATTTCAGAGACGTTGACTTTTAGCCCTTTTTACAACCCCCGGGGTCAAGAAATCTCAAAATGTCAACATTTTTTGAGGCTTCAGAAAACAGCATTTTCAACATTTAGGCAACATTTATTTGCGTTCACATGATCCGCCTGATGATAAACTATGGTTTAAAGACATTATTGCCCAATTTCAGAGACGTTTACTTTTAGCCCTTTTTTCAACCCCCGGGGTCAAGAAATCTCAAAATGTCAACTTTTTTTGAGGCTTCAGAAAACAACATTTTCAACATTTAGGCAACATTTATTTGCGTTCACATGATCCGCCTGATGATAAACTATGGTTTAAAGACACTATTGCCCAATTTCAGAGACGTTGACTTTTAGCCCTTTTTACAACCCCCGGGGTCAAGAAATCTCAAAATGTCAACTTTTTTTGAGGCTTCAGAAAACAACATTTTCAACATTTAGGCAACATTTATTTGCGTTCACATGATCCGCCTGATGCTAAACTATGGTTTAAAGACATTATTGCCCAATTTCAGAGACGTTGACTTTTAGCCCTTTTTACAACCCCCGGGGTCAAGAAATCTCAAAATGTCAACTTTTTTTGAGGCTTCAGAAAACAACATTTTCAACATTTAGGCAACATTTATTTGCGTTCACATGATCCGCCTGATGATAAACTATGGTTTAAAGACATTATTGCCCAATTTCAGAGACGTTGACTTTTAGCCCTTTTTTCAACCCCCGGGGTCAAGAAATCTCAAAATGTCAACTATTTTTGAGGCTTCAGAAAACAACATTTTTAACATTTAGGCAACATTTATTTGCGTTCACATGATCCGCCTGATGATAAACTATGGTTTAAAGACATTATTGCCCAATTTCAGAGACGTTGACTTTTAGCCATTTTTTCAACCCCGGGGTCAAGAAATCTCAAAATGTCAACTTTTTTTGAGGCTTCAGAAAACAACATTTTCCACATTTAGGCAACATTTATTTGCGTTCACATGATCCGCCTGATGATAAACTATGGTTTAAAGACATTATTGCCCAATTTCAGAGACGTTGACTTTTAGCCCTTTTTTCAACCCCCGGGGTCAAGAAATCTCAAAATGTCAACTATTTTTGAGGCTTCAGAAAACAACATTTTTAACATTTAGTTAACATTTATTTGCGTTCACATGATCCGCCTGATGATAAACTATGGTTTAAAGACATTATTGCCCAATTTCAGAGACGTTGACTTTTAGCCCTTTTCTCAACCCCCGGGGTCAAGCAATCTCAAAATGTCAACTTTTTTTGAGGCTTCAGAAAACAACATTTTCAACATTTAGGCAACATTTATTTGAGTTCACATGATCCGCCTGATGATAAACTATGGTTTAAAGACATCATTGCCCAATTTCAGAGACGTTGACTTTTAGCCATTTTTTCAACCCCCGGGGTCAAGAAATCTCAAAATGTCAACTTTTTTTGAGGCTTCAGAAAACAACATTTTCAACATTTAGGCAACATTTATTTGAGTTCACATGATCCGCCTGATGATAAACTATGGTTTAAAGACATTATTGCCCAATTTCAGAGACGTTGACTTTTAGCCATTTTTTCAACCCCCGGGGTCAAGAAATCTCAAAATGTCAACTTTTTTTGAGGCTTCAGAAAACAACATTTTCAACATTTAGGCAACATTTATTTGCGTTCACATGATCCGCCTGATGATAAACTATGGTTTAAAGACATTATTGCCCGATTTCAGAGATGTTGACTTTTAGCCCTTTTTTCAACCCCCGGGGTCAAGAAATCTCAAAATGTCAACTATTTTTGAGGCTTCAGAAAACAACATTTTTAACATTTAGGCAACATTTATTTGCGTTCACATGATCCGCCTGATGATAAACTATGGTTTAAAGACATTATTGCCCAATTTCAGAGATGTTGACTTTAAGCCCTTTTTTCAACCCCCGGGGTCAAGAAATCTCAAAATGTCAACTTTTTTTGAGGCTTCAGAAAACAACATTTTCAACATTTAGGCAACATTTATTTGCGTTCACACGATCCGCCTGATGATAAACTATGGTTTAAAGACATTATTGCCCAATTTCAGACACGTTGACTTTTAGCCCTTTTTTCAACCCCCGGGGTCAAGAAATCTCAAAATGTCAACTTTTTTTGAGGCTTCAGAAAACAGCATTTTCAACATTTAGGCAACATTTATTTGCGTTCACATGATCCGCCTGATGATAAACTATAGTTTAAAGACATTATTGCCCAATTTCAGAGACGTTGACTTTTAGCCCTTTTTACAACCCCCGGGGTCAAGAAATCTCAAAATGTCAACTTTTTTTGAGGCTTCAGAAAACAGCATTTTCAACATTTAGGCAACATTTATTTGCGTTCACATGATCCGCCTGATGATAAACTATGGTTTAAAGACATTATTGCCCAATTTCAGAGACGTTGACTTTTAGCCCTTTTTTCAACCCCCGGGGTCAAGAAATCTCAAAATGTCAACTTTTTTTGAGGCTTCAGAAAACAACATTTTCAACATTTAGGCAACATTTATTTGCGTTCACATG
Organism: Callionymus lyra; assembly: GCF_982586985.1. Classification (NCBI taxonomy): domain Eukaryota; kingdom Metazoa; phylum Chordata; class Actinopteri; order Syngnathiformes; family Callionymidae; genus Callionymus; species Callionymus lyra. The sequence goes on from NC_141831.1 coordinate 13,557,438, forward strand.
ATCCGCCTGATGATAAACTATGGTTTAAAGACACTATTGCCCAATTTCAGAGACGTTGACTTTTAGCCCTTTTTACAACCCCCGGGGTCAAGAAATCTCAAAATGTCAACTTTTTTTGAGGCTTCAGAAAACAACATTTTCAACATTTAGGCAACATTTATTTGCGTTCACATGATCCGCCTGATGCTAAACTATGGTTTAAAGACATTATTGCCCAATTTCAGAGACGTTGACTTTTAGCCCTTTTTACAACCCCCGGGGTCAAGAAATCTCAAAATGTCAACTTTTTTTGAGGCTTCAGAAAACAACATTTTCAACATTTAGGCAACATTTATTTGCGTTCACATGATCCGCCTGATGATAAACTATGGTTTAAAGACATTATTGCCCAATTTCAGAGATGTTGAATTTTAGCCCTTTTTTCAACCCCCGGGGTCAAGAAATCTCAAAATGTCAATTTTTTTTGAGCCTTCAGAAAACAACTTTTCCACATTTAGGCAACATTTATTTGCGTTCACATGATCCGCCTGATGATAAACTATGGTTTAAAGACATTATTGCCCAATTTCAGAGACGTTGACTTTTAGCCCTTTTTACAACCCCCGGGGTCAAGAAATCTCAAAATGTCAACATTTTTTGAGGCTTCAGAAAACAGCATTTTCAACATTTAGGCAACATTTATTTGCGTTCACATGATCCGCCTGATGATAAACTATGGTTTAAAGACATTATTGCCCAATTTCAGAGACGTTTACTTTTAGCCCTTTTTTCAACCCCCGGGGTCAAGAAATCTCAAAATGTCAACTTTTTTTGAGGCTTCAGAAAACAACATTTTCAACATTTAGGCAACATTTATTTGCGTTCACATGATCCGCCTGATGATAAACTATGGTTTAAAGACACTATTGCCCAATTTCAGAGACGTTGACTTTTAGCCCTTTTTACAACCCCCGGGGTCAAGAAATCTCAAAATGTCAACTTTTTTTGAGGCTTCAGAAAACAACATTTTCAACATTTAGGCAACATTTATTTGCGTTCACATGATCCGCCTGATGCTAAACTATGGTTTAAAGACATTATTGCCCAATTTCAGAGACGTTGACTTTTAGCCCTTTTTACAACCCCCGGGGTCAAGAAATCTCAAAATGTCAACTTTTTTTGAGGCTTCAGAAAACAACATTTTCAACATTTAGGCAACATTTATTTGCGTTCACATGATCCGCCTGATGATAAACTATGGTTTAAAGACATTATTGCCCAATTTCAGAGATGTTGAATTTTAGCCCTTTTTTCAACCCCCGGGGTCAAGAAATCTCAAAATGTCAATTTTTTTTGAGCCTTCAGAAAACAACATTTTCCACATTTAGGCAACATTTATTTGCGTTCACATGATCCGCCTGATGATAAACTATGGTTTAAAGACATTATTGCCCAATTTCAGAGACGTTGACTTTTAGCCCTTTTTACAACCCCCGGGGTCAAGAAATCTAAAAAATTTGTCAACTTTTTTTGAGGCTTCAGAAAACAACATTTTCAACATTTAGGCAACATTTATTTGCGTTCACATGATCCGCCTGATGATAAACTATGGTTTAAAGACATTATTGCCCAATTTCAGAGACGTTGACTTTTAGCCCTTTTTACAACCCCCGGGGTCAAGAAATCTAAAAAATTTGTCAACTTTTTTTGAGGCTTCAGAAAACAACATTTTCCACATTTAGGCAACATTTATAGGCGTTCACATGATCCGCCTGATGATAAACTATGGTTTAAAGACATTATTGCCCAATTTCAGAGATGTTGAATTTTAGCCCTTTTTTCAACCCCCGGGGTCAAGAAATCTCAAAATGTCAATTTTTTTTTAGCCTTCAGAAAACAACATTTTCCACATTTAGGCAACATTTATTTGCGTTCACATGATCCGCCTGATGATAAACTATGGTTTAAAGACATTATTGCCCAATTTCAGAGACGTTGACTTTTAGCCCTTTTTTCAACCCCCGGGGTCAAGAAATCTCAAAATGTCAACTTTTTTTGAGGCTTCAGAAAACAACATTTTCAACATTTAGACAACATTTATTTGCGTTCACATGATCCGCCTGATGATAAACTATGGTTTAAAGACATTATTGCCCAATTTCAGAGACGTTGACTTTTAGCCCTTTTTTCAACCCCCGGGGTCAAGAAATCTCAAAATGTCAACTTTTTTTGAGGCTTCAGAAAACAACATTTTCAACATTTAGGCAACATTTATTTGCGTTCACGTGATCCGCCTGATGATAAACTATGGTTTAAAGACATTATTGCCCACTTTCAGAGACGTTGACTTTTAGCTCTTTTTTCAACCCCCGGGGTCAAGAAATCTCAAAATGTCAACTTTTTTTGAGGCTTCAGAAAACAACATTTTCAACATTTAGGCAACATTTATTTGCGTTCACATGATCCGCCTGATGATAAACTATGGTTTAAAGACATTATTGCCCAATTTCAGAGACGTTGACTTTTAGCCCTTTTTTCAACCCCCGGGGTCAAGAAATCTCAAAATGTCAACTATTTTTGAGGCTTCAGAAAACAACATTTTTAACATTTAGGCAACATTTATTTGCGTTCACATGATCCGCCTGATGATAAACTATGGTTTAAAGACATTATTGCCCAATTTCAGAGACGTTGACTTTTAGCCATTTTTTCAACCCCGGGGTCAAGAAATCTCAAAATGTCAACTTTTTTTGAGGCTTCAGAAAACAACATTTTCCACATTTAGGCAACATTTATTTGCGTTCACATGATCCGCCTGATGATAAACTATGGTTTAAAGACATTATTGCCCAATTTCAGAGACGTTGACTTTTAGCCCTTTTCTCAACCCCCGGGGTCAAGAAATCTCAAAATGTCAACTTTTTTTGAGGCTTCAGAAAACAACATTTTCAACATTTAGGCAACATTTATTTGAGTTCACATGATCCGCCTGATGATAAACTATGGTTTAAAGACATCATTGCCCAATTTCAGAGACGTTGACTTTTAGCCATTTTTTCAACCCCCGGGGTCAAGAAATCTCAAAATGTCAACTTTTTTTGAGGCTTCAGAAAACAACATTTTCAACATTTAGGCAACATTTATTTGAGTTCACATGATCCGCCTGATGATAAACTATGGTTTAAAGACATTATTGCCCAATTTCAGAGACGTTGACTTTTAGCCCTTTTTTCAACCCCCGGGGTCAAGAAATCTCAAAATGTCAACTTTTTTTGAGGCTTCAGAAAACAACATTTTCAACATTTAGGCAACATTTATTTGCGTTCACATGATCCGCCTGATGATAAACTATGGTTTAAAGACATTATTGCCCAATTTCAGAGACGTTGACTTTTAGCCCTTTTTTCAACCCCCGGGGTCAAGAAATCTCAAAATGTCAACTTTTTTTGAGGCTTCAGAAAACAACATTTTCAACATTTAGGCAACATTTATTTGCGTTCACATGATCCGCCTGATGATAAACTATGGTTTAAAGACACTATTGCCCAATTTCAGAGACGTTGACTTTTAGCCCTTTTTACAACCCCCGGGGTCAAGAAATCTCAAAATGTCAACTTTTTTTGAGGCTTCAGAAAACAACATTTTCAACATTTAGGCAACATTTATTTGCGTTCACATGATCCGCCTGATGCTAAACTATGGTTTAAAGACATTATTGCCCAATTTCAGAGACGTTGACTTTTAGCCCTTTTTACAACCCCCGGGGTCAAGAAATCTCAAAATGTCAACTTTTTTTGAGGCTTCAGAAAACAACATTTTCAACATTTAGGCAACATTTATTTGCGTTCACATGATCCGCCTGATGATAAACTATGGTTTAAAGACATTATTGCCCAATTTCAGAGATGTTGAATTTTAGCCCTTTTTTCAACCCCCGGGGTCAAGAAATCTCAAAATGTCAATTTTTTTTGAGCCTTCAGAAAACAACTTTTCCACATTTAGGCAACATTTATTTGCGTTCACATGATCCGCCTGATGATAAACTATGGTTTAAAGACATTATTGCCCAATTTCAGAGACGTTGACTTTTAGCCCTTTTTACAACCCCCGGGGTCAAGAAATCTCAAAATGTCAACATTTTTTGAGGCTTCAGAAAACAGCATTTTCAACATTTAGGCAACATTTATTTGCGTTCACATGATCCGCCTGATGATAAACTATGGTTTAAAGACATTATTGCCCAATTTCAGAGACGTTTACTTTTAGCCCTTTTTTCAACCCCCGGGGTCAAGAAATCTCAAAATGTCAACTTTTTTTGAGGCTTCAGAAAACAACATTTTCAACATTTAGGCAACATTTATTTGCGTTCACATGATCCGCCTGATGATAAACTATGGTTTAAAGACACTATTGCCCAATTTCAGAGACGTTGACTTTTAGCCCTTTTTACAACCCCCGGGGTCAAGAAATCTCAAAATGTCAACTTTTTTTGAGGCTTCAGAAAACAACATTTTCAACATTTAGGCAACATTTATTTGCGTTCACATGATCCGCCTGATGCTAAACTATGGTTTAAAGACATTATTGCCCAATTTCAGAGACGTTGACTTTTAGCCCTTTTTACAACCCCCGGGGTCAAGAAATCTCAAAATGTCAACTTTTTTTGAGGCTTCAGAAAACAACATTTTCAACATTTAGGCAACATTTATTTGCGTTCACATGATCCGCCTGATGATAAACTATGGTTTAAAGACATTATTGCCCAATTTCAGAGATGTTGAATTTTAGCCCTTTTTTCAACCCCCGGGGTCAAGAAATCTCAAAATGTCAATTTTTTTTGAGCCTTCAGAAAACAACATTTTCCACATTTAGGCAACATTTATTTGCGTTCACATGATCCGCCTGATGATAAACTATGGTTTAAAGACATTATTGCCCAATTTCAGAGACGTTGACTTTTAGCCCTTTTTACAACCCCCGGGGTCAAGAAATCTAAAAAATTTGTCAACTTTTTTTGAGGCTTCAGAAAACAACATTTTCAACATTTAGGCAACATTTATTTGCGTTCACATGATCCGCCTGATGATAAACTATGGTTTAAAGACATTATTGCCCAATTTCAGAGACGTTGACTTTTAGCCCTTTTTACAACCCCCGGGGTGAAGAAATCTCAAAATGTCAACTTTTTTTGAGGCTTCAGAAAACAACATTTTCAACATTTAGGCAACATTTATTTGCGTTCACATGATCCGCCTGATGATAAACTATGGTTTAAAGACATTATTGCCCAATTTCAGAGACGTTGACTTTTAGCCCTTTTTTCAACCCCTGGGGTCAAGAAATCTCAAAATGTCAACTTTTTTTGAGGCTTCAGAAAACAACATTTTCAACATTTAGGCAACATTTATTTGCGTTCACGTGATCCGCCTGATGATAAACTATGGTTTAAAGACATTATTGCCCAATTTCAGAGATGTTGACTTTTAGCCCTTTTTTCAACCCCCGGGGTCAAGAAATCTCAAAATGTCAACTTTTTTTGAGGCTTCAGAAAACAACATTTTCAACATTTAGGCAACATTTATTTGCGTTCACATGATCCGCCTGATGATAAACTATGGTTTAAAGACATTATTGCCCACTTTCAGAGACGTTGACTTTTAGCTCTTTTTTCAACCCCCGGGGCCAAGAAATCTCAAAATGTCAACTTTTTTTGAGGCTTCAGAAAACAACATTTTCCACATTTAGGCAACATTTATAGGCGTTCACATGATCCGCCTGATGATAAACTATGGTTTAAAGACATTATTGCCCAATTTCAGAGATGTTGAATTTTAGCCCTTTTTTCAACCCCCGGGATCAAGAAATCTCAAAATGTCAATTTTTTTTGAGCCTTCAGAAAACAACATTTTCCACATTTAGGCAACATTTATTTGCGTTCACATGATCCGCCTGATGATAAACTATGGTTTAAAGACATTATTGCCCAATTTCAGAGACGTTGACTTTTAGCCCTTTTTTCAACCCCCGGGGTCAAGAAATCTCAAAATGTCAACTTTTTTTGAGGCTTCAGAAAACAACATTTTCAACATTTAGACAACATTTATTTGCGTTCACATGATCCGCCTGATGATAAACTATGGTTTAAAGACATTATTGCCCAATTTCAGAGACGTTGACTTTTAGCCCTTTTTTCAACCCCCGGGGTCAAGAAATCTCAAAATGTCAACTTTTTTTGAGGCTTCAGAAAACAACATTTTCAACATTTAGGCAACATTTATTTGCGTTCACGTGATCCGCCTGATGATAAACTATGGTTTAAAGACATTATTGCCCAATTTCAGAGATGTTGACTTTTAGCCCTTTTTTCAACCCCCGGGGTCAAGAAATCTCAAAATGTCAACTATTTTTGAGGCTTCAGAAAACAACATTTTTAACATTTAGGCAACATTTATTTGCGTTCACATGATCCGCCTGATGATAAACTATGGTTTAAAGACATTATTGCCCAATTTCAGAGACGTTGACTTTTAGCCATTTTTTCAACCCCGGGGTCAAGAAATCTCAAAATGTCAACTTTTTTTGAGGCTTCAGAAAACAACATTTTCCACATTTAGGCAACATTTATTTGCGTTCACATGATCCGCCTGATGATAAACTATGGTTTAAAGACATTATTGCCCAATTTCAGAGACGTTGACTTTTAGCCCTTTTTTCAACCCCCGGGGTCAAGAAATCTCAAAATGTCAACTATTTTTGAGGCTTCAGAAAACAACATTTTTAACATTTAGTTAACATTTATTTGCGTTCACATGATCCGCCTGATGATAAACTATGGTTTAAAGACATTATTGCCCAATTTCAGAGACGTTGACTTTTAGCCCTTTTCTCAACCCCCGGGGTCAAGCAATCTCAAAATGTCAACTTTTTTTGAGGCTTCAGAAAACAACATTTTCAACATTTAGGCAACATTTATTTGAGTTCACATGATCCGCCTGATGATAAACTATGGTTTAAAGACATCATTGCCCAATTTCAGAGACGTTGACTTTTAGCCATTTTTTCAACCCCCGGGGTCAAGAAATCTCAAAATGTCAACTTTTTTTGAGGCTTCAGAAAACAACATTTTCAACATTTAGGCAACATTTATTTGCGTTCACATGATCCGCCTGATGATAAACTATGGTTTAAAGACATTATTGCCCGATTTCAGAGATGTTGACTTTTAGCCCTTTTTTCAACCCCCGGGGTCAAGAAATCTCAAAATGTCAACTATTTTTGAGGCTTCAGAAAACAACATTTTTAACATTTAGGCAACATTTATTTGCGTTCACATGATCCGCCTGATGATAAACTATGGTTTAAAGACATTATTGCCCAATTTCAGAGATGTTGACTTTAAGCCCTTTTTTCAACCCCCGGGGTCAAGAAATCTCAAAATGTCAACTTTTTTTGAGGCTTCAGAAAACAACATTTTCAACATTTAGGCAACATTTATTTGCGTTCACACGATCCGCCTGATGATAAACTATGGTTTAAAGACATTATTGCCCAATTTCAGACACGTTGACTTTTAGCCCTTTTTTCAACCCCCGGGGTCAAGAAATCTCAAAATGTCAACTTTTTTTGAGGCTTCAGAAAACAGCATTTTCAACATTTAGGCAACATTTATTTGCGTTCACATGATCCGCCTGATGATAAACTATAGTTTAAAGACATTATTGCCCAATTTCAGAGACGTTGACTTTTAGCCCTTTTTACAACCCCCGGGGTCAAGAAATCTCAAAATGTCAACTTTTTTTGAGGCTTCAGAAAACAGCATTTTCAACATTTAGGCAACATTTATTTGCGTTCACATGATCCGCCTGATGATAAACTATGGTTTAAAGACATTATTGCCCAATTTCAGAGACGTTGACTTTTAGCCCTTTTTTCAACCCCCGGGGTCAAGAAATCTCAAAATGTCAACTTTTTTTGAGGCTTTAGAAAACAACATTTTCAACATTTAGGCAACATTTATTTGCGTTCACATGATCCGCCTGATGATAAACTATGGTTTAAAGACACTATTGCCCAATTTCAGAGACGTTGACTTTTAGCCCTTTTTACAACCCCCGGGGTCAAGAAATCTCAAAATGTCAACTTTTTTTGAGGCTTCAGAAAACAACATTTTCAACATTTAGGCAACATTTATTTGCGTTCACATGATCCGCCTGATGCTAAACTATGGTTTAAAGACATTATTGCCCAATTTCAGAGACGTTGACTTTTAGCCCTTTTTACAACCCCCGGGGTCAAGAAATCTCAAAATGTCAACTTTTTTTGAGGCTTCAGAAAACAACATTTTCAACATTTAGGCAACATTTATTTGCGTTCACATGATCCGCCTGATGATAAACTATGGTTTAAAGACATTATTGCCCAATTTCAGAGATGTTGAATTTTAGCCCTTTTTTCAACCCCCGGGGTCAAGAAATCTCAAAATGTCAATTTTTTTTGAGCCTTCAGAAAACAACTTTTCCACATTTAGGCAACATTTATTTGCGTTCACATGATCCGCCTGATGATAAACTATGGTTTAAAGACATTATTGCCCAATTTCAGAGACGTTGACTTTTAGCCCTTTTTACAACCCCCGGGGTCAAGAAATCTCAAAATGTCAACATTTTTTGAGGCTTCAGAAAACAGCATTTTCAACATTTAGGCAACATTTATTTGCGTTCACATGATCCGCCTGATGATAAACTATGGTTTAAAGACATTATTGCCCAATTTCAGAGACGTTTACTTTTAGCCCTTTTTTCAACCCCCGGGGTCAAGAAATCTCAAAATGTCAACTTTTTTTGAGGCTTCAGAAAACAACATTTTCAACATTTAGGCAACATTTATTTGCGTTCACATGATCCGCCTGATGATAAACTATGGTTTAAAGACACTATTGCCCAATTTCAGAGACGTTGACTTTTAGCCCTTTTTACAACCCCCGGGGTCAAGAAATCTCAAAATGTCAACTTTTTTTGAGGCTTCAGAAAACAACATTTTCAACATTTAGGCAACATTTATTTGCGTTCACATGATCCGCCTGATGCTAAACTATGGTTTAAAGACATTATTGCCCAATTTCAGAGACGTTGACTTTTAGCCCTTTTTACAACCCCCGGGGTCAAGAAATCTCAAAATGTCAACTTTTTTTGAGGCTTCAGAAAACAACATTTTCAACATTTAGGCAACATTTATTTGCGTTCACATGATCCGCCTGATGATAAACTATGGTTTAAAGACATTATTGCCCAATTTCAGAGATGTTGAATTTTAGCCCTTTTTTCAACCCCCGGGGTCAAGAAATCTCAAAATGTCAATTTTTTTTGAGCCTTCAGAAAACAACATTTTCCACATTTAGGCAACATTTATTTGCGTTCACATGATCCGCCTGATGATAAACTATGGTTTAAAGACATTATTGCCCAATTTCAGAGACGTTGACTTTTAGCCCTTTTTACAACCCCCGGGGTCAAGAAATCTAAAAAATTTGTCAACTTTTTTTGAGGCTTCAGAAAACAACATTTTCAACATTTAGGCAACATTTATTTGCGTTCACATGATCCGCCTGATGATAAACTATGGTTTAAAGACATTATTGCCCAATTTCAGAGACGTTGACTTTTAGCCCTTTTTACAACCCCCGGGGTCAAGAAATCTAAAAAATTTGTCAACTTTTTTTGAGGCTTCAGAAAACAACATTTTCCACATTTAGGCAACATTTATAGGCGTTCACATGATCCGCCTGATGATAAACTATGGTTTAAAGACATTATTGCCCAATTTCAGAGATGTTGAATTTTAGCCCTTTTTTCAACCCCCGGGGTCAAGAAATCTCAAAATGTCAATTTTTTTTTAGCCTTCAGAAAACAACATTTTCCACATTTAGGCAACATTTATTTGCGTTCACATGATCCGCCTGATGATAAACTATGGTTTAAAGACATTATTGCCCAATTTCAGAGACGTTGACTTTTAGCCCTTTTTTCAACCCCCGGGGTCAAGAAATCTCAAAATGTCAACTTTTTTTGAGGCTTCAGAAAACAACATTTTCAACATTTAGACAACATTTATTTGCGTTCACATGATCCGCCTGATGATAAACTATGGTTTAAAGACATTATTGCCCAATTTCAGAGACGTTGACTTTTAGCCCTTTTTTCAACCCCCGGGGTCAAGAAATCTCAAAATGTCAACTTTTTTTGAGGCTTCAGAAAACAACATTTTCAACATTTAGGCAACATTTATTTGCGTTCACGTGATCCGCCTGATGATAAACTATGGTTTAAAGACATTATTGCCCACTTTCAGAGACGTTGACTTTTAGCTCTTTTTTCAACCCCCGGGGTCAAGAAATCTCAAAATGTCAACTTTTTTTGAGGCTTCAGAAAACAACATTTTCAACATTTAGGCAACATTTATTTGCGTTCACATGATCCGCCTGATGATAAACTATGGTTTAAAGACATTATTGCCCAATTTCAGAGACGTTGACTTTTAGCCCTTTTTTCAACCCCCGGGGTCAAGAAATCTCAAAATGTCAACTATTTTTGAGGCTTCAGAAAACAACATTTTTAACATTTAGGCAACATTTATTTGCGTTCACATGATCCGCCTGATGATAAACTATGGTTTAAAGACATTATTGCCCAATTTCAGAGACGTTGACTTTTAGCCATTTTTTCAACCCCGGGGTCAAGAAATCTCAAAATGTCAACTTTTTTTGAGGCTTCAGAAAACAACATTTTCCACATTTAGGCAACATTTATTTGCGTTCACATGATCCGCCTGATGATAAACTATGGTTTAAAGACATTATTGCCCAATTTCAGAGACGTTGACTTTTAGCCCTTTTTTCAACCCCCGGGGTCAAGAAATCTCAAAATGTCAACTATTTTTGAGGCTTCAGAAAACAACATTTTTAACATTTAGTTAACATTTATTTGCGTTCACATGATCCGCCTGATGATAAACTATGGTTTAAAGACATTATTGCCCAATTTCAGAGACGTTGACTTTTAGCCCTTTTCTCAACCCCCGGGGTCAAGAAATCTCAAAATGTCAACTTTTTTTGAGGCTTCAGAAAACAACATTTTCAACATTTAGGCAACATTTATTTGAGTTCACATGATCCGCCTGATGATAAACTATGGTTTAAAGACATCATTGCCCAATTTCAGAGACGTTGACTTTTAGCCATTTTTTCAACCCCCGGGGTCAAGAAATCTCAAAATGTCAACTTTTTTTGAGGCTTCAGAAAACAACATTTTCAACATTTAGGCAACATTTATTTGAGTTCACATGATCCGCCTGATGATAAACTATGGTTTAAAGACATTATTGCCCAATTTCAGAGACGTTGACTTTTAGCCATTTTTTCAACCCCCGGGGTCAAGAAATCTCAAAATGTCAACTTTTTTTGAGGCTTCAGAAAACAACATTTTCAACATTTAGGCAACATTTATTTGCGTTCACATGATCCGCCTGATGATAAACTATGGTTTAAAGACATTATTGCCCAATTTCAGAGACGTTGACTTTTAGCCCTTTTTTCAACCCCCGGGGTCAAGAAATCTCAAAATGTCAACTTTTTTTGAGGCTTCAGAAAACAACATTTTCAACATTTAGGCAACATTTATTTGCGTTCACATGATCCGCCTGATGATAAACTATGGTTTAAAGACACTATTGCCCAATTTCAGAGACGTTGACTTTTAGCCCTTTTTACAACCCCCGGGGTCAAGAAATCTCAAAATGTCAACTTTTTTTGAGGCTTCAGAAAACAACATTTTCAACATTTAGGCAACATTTATTTGCGTTCACATGATCCGCCTGATGCTAAACTATGGTTTAAAGACATTATTGCCCAATTTCAGAGACGTTGACTTTTAGCCCTTTTTACAACCCCCGGGGTCAAGAAATCTCAAAATGTCAACTTTTTTTGAGGCTTCAGAAAACAACATTTTCAACATTTAGGCAACATTTATTTGCGTTCACATGATCCGCCTGATGATAAACTATGGTTTAAAGACATTATTGCCCAATTTCAGAGATGTTGAATTTTAGCCCTTTTTTCAACCCCCGGGGTCAAGAAATCTCAAAATGTCAATTTTTTTTGAGCCTTCAGAAAACAACTTTTCCACATTTAGGCAACATTTATTTGCGTTCACATGATCCGCCTGATGATAAACTATGGTTTAAAGACATTATTGCCCAATTTCAGAGACGTTGACTTTTAGCCCTTTTTACAACCCCCGGGGTCAAGAAATCTCAAAATGTCAACATTTTTTGAGGCTTCAGAAAACAGCATTTTCAACATTTAGGCAACATTTATTTGCGTTCACATGATCCGCCTGATGATAAACTATGGTTTAAAGACATTATTGCCCAATTTCAGAGACGTTTACTTTTAGCCCTTTTTTCAACCCCCGGGGTCAAGAAATCTCAAAATGTCAACTTTTTTTGAGGCTTCAGAAAACAACATTTTCAACATTTAGGCAACATTTATTTGCGTTCACATGATCCGCCTGATGATAAACTATGGTTTAAAGACACTATTGCCCAATTTCAGAGACGTTGACTTTTAGCCCTTTTTACAACCCCCGGGGTCAAGAAATCTCAAAATGTCAACTTTTTTTGAGGCTTCAGAAAACAACATTTTCAACATTTAGGCAACATTTATTTGCGTTCACATGATCCGCCTGATGCTAAACTATGGTTTAAAGACATTATTGCCCAATTTCAGAGACGTTGACTTTTAGCCCTTTTTACAACCCCCGGGGTCAAGAAATCTCAAAATGTCAACTTTTTTTGAGGCTTCAGAAAACAACATTTTCAACATTTAGGCAACATTTATTTGCGTTCACATGATCCGCCTGATGATAAACTATGGTTTAAAGACATTATTGCCCAATTTCAGAGATGTTGAATTTTAGCCCTTTTTTCAACCCCCGGGGTCAAGAAATCTCAAAATGTCAATTTTTTTTGAGCCTTCAGAAAACAACATTTTCCACATTTAGGCAACATTTATTTGCGTTCACATGATCCGCCTGATGATAAACTATGGTTTAAAGACATTATTGCCCAATTTCAGAGACGTTGACTTTTAGCCCTTTTTACAACCCCCGGGGTCAAGAAATCTAAAAAATTTGTCAACTTTTTTTGAGGCTTCAGAAAACAACATTTTCAACATTTAGGCAACATTTATTTGCGTTCACATGATCCGCCTGATGATAAACTATGGTTTAAAGACATTATTGCCCAATTTCAGAGACGTTGACTTTTAGCCCTTTTTACAACCCCCGGGGTGAAGAAATCTCAAAATGTCAACTTTTTTTGAGGCTTCAGAAAACAACATTTTCAACATTTAGGCAACATTTATTTGCGTTCACATGATCCGCCTGATGATAAACTATGGTTTAAAGACATTATTGCCCAATTTCAGAGACGTTGACTTTTAGCCCTTTTTTCAACCCCTGGGGTCAAGAAATCTCAAAATGTCAACTTTTTTTGAGGCTTCAGAAAACAACATTTTCAACATTTAGGCAACATTTATTTGCGTTCACGTGATCCGCCTGATGATAAACTATGGTTTAAAGACATTATTGCCCAATTTCAGAGATGTTGACTTTTAGCCCTTTTTTCAACCCCCGGGGTCAAGAAATCTCAAAATGTCAACTTTTTTTGAGGCTTCAGAAAACAACATTTTCAACATTTAGGCAACATTTATTTGCGTTCACATGATCCGCCTGATGATAAACTATGGTTTAAAGACATTATTGCCCACTTTCAGAGACGTTGACTTTTAGCTCTTTTTTCAACCCCCGGGGCCAAGAAATCTCAAAATGTCAACTTTTTTTGAGGCTTCAGAAAACAACATTTTCCACATTTAGGCAACATTTATAGGCGTTCACATGATCCGCCTGATGATAAACTATGGTTTAAAGACATTATTGCCCAATTTCAGAGATGTTGAATTTTAGCCCTTTTTTCAACCCCCGGGATCAAGAAATCTCAAAATGTCAATTTTTTTTGAGCCTTCAGAAAACAACATTTTCCACATTTAGGCAACATTTATTTGCGTTCACATGATCCGCCTGATGATAAACTATGGTTTAAAGACATTATTGCCCAATTTCAGAGACGTTGACTTTTAGCCCTTTTTTCAACCCCCGGGGTCAAGAAATCTCAAAATGTCAACTTTTTTTGAGGCTTCAGAAAACAACATTTTCAACATTTAGACAACATTTATTTGCGTTCACATGATCCGCCTGATGATAAACTATGGTTTAAAGACATTATTGCCCAATTTCAGAGACGTTGACTTTTAGCCCTTTTTTCAACCCCCGGGGTCAAGAAATCTCAAAATGTCAACTTTTTTTGAGGCTTCAGAAAACAACATTTTCAACATTTAGGCAACATTTATTTGCGTTCACGTGATCCGCCTGATGATAAACTATGGTTTAAAGACATTATTGCCCAATTTCAGAGATGTTGACTTTTAGCCCTTTTTTCAACCCCCGGGGTCAAGAAATCTCAAAATGTCAACTTTTTTTGAGGCTTCAGAAAACAACATTTTCAACATTTAGGCAACATTTATTTGCGTTCACATGATCCGCCTGATGATAAACTATGGTTTAAAGACATTATTGCCCACTTTCAGAGACGTTGACTTTTAGCTCTTTTTTCAACCCCCGGGGTCAAGAAATCTCAAAATGTCAACTTTTTTTGAGGCTTCAGAAAACAACATTTTCAACATTTAGGCAACATTTATTTGCGTTCACATGATCCGCCTGATGATAAACTATGGTTTAAAGACTTTATTGCCCGATTTCAGAGATGTTGACTTTTAGCCCTTTTTTCAACCCCCGGGGTCAAGAAATCTCAAAATGTCAACTATTTTTGAGGCTTCAGAAAACAACATTTTTAACATTTAGGCAACATTTATTTGCGTTCACATGATCCTCCTGATGATAAACTATGATTTAAAGACATTATTGCCCAATTTCAGAGACGTTGACTTTTAGCCCTTTTTTCAACCCCCGGGGTCAAGAAATCTCAAAATGTCAACTTTTTTTGAGCCTTCAGAAAACAACATTTTCCACATTTAGGCAACATTTATTTGCGTTCACATGATCCGCCTGATGATAAACTATGGTTTAAAGACATTATTGCCCAATTTCAGAGATGTTGACTTTTAGCCCTTTTTTCAACCCCCGGGGTCAAGAAATCTCAAAATGTCAACTTTTTTTGAGGCTTCAGAAAACAACATTTTCAACATTTAGGCAACATTTATTTGCGTTCACATGATCCGCCTGATGATAAACTATGGTTTAAAGACATTATTGCCCAATTTCAGAGACGTTGACTTTTAGCCCTTTTTTCAACCCCCGGGGTCAAGAAATCTCAAAATGTCAACTTTTTTTGAGGCTTCAGAAAACAACATTTTCAACATTTAGGCAACATTTATTTGCGTTCACATGATCCGCCTGATGATAAACTATGGTTTAAAGACATTATTGCCCAATTTCAGAGATGTTGACTTTTAGCCCTTTTTTCAACCCCCGGTGTCAAGAAATCTCAAAATGTCAACTTTTTTTGAGGCTTCAGAAAACAACATTTTCCACATTTAGGCAACATTTATTTGCGTTCACATGATCCGCCTGATGATAAACTATGGTTTAAAGACATTATTGCCCAATTTCGGAGATGTTGACTTTTAGCCCTTTTTTCAACCCCTGGGGTCAATAAATCTCAAAATGTCAACTTTTTTTGAGGCTTCAGAAAACAACATTTTCAACATTTAGGCAACATTTATTTGCGTTCACATGATCCGCCTGATGATAAACTATGGTTTAAAGACATTATTGCCCAATTTCAGAGACGTTGACTTTTAGCCCTTTTTACAACCCCCGGGGTCAAGAAATCTCAAAATGTCAACTTTTTTTGAGGCTTCAGAAAACAACATTTTCAACATTTAGGCAACATTTATTTGCGTTCACATGATCCGCCTGATGATAAACTATGGTTTAAAGACATTATTGCCCAATTTCAGAGATGTTGACTTTTAGCCCTTTTTTCAACCCCCGGGGTCAAGAAATCTCAAAATGTCAACTTTTTTTGAGGCTTCAGAAAACAACATTTTCCACATTTAGGCAACATTTATTTGCGTTCACATGATCCGCCTGATGATAAACTATGGTTTAAAGACATTATTGCCCAATTTCGGAGATGTTGACTTTTAGCCCTTTTTTCAACCCCCGGGGTCAAGAAATCTCAAAATGTCAACTTTTTTTGAGGCTTCAGAAAACAACATTTTCAACATTTAGGCAACATTTATTTGCGTTCACATGATCCGCCTGATGATAAACTATGGTTTAAAGACATTATTGCCCTATTTCAGAGACGTTGACTTTTAGCCCTTTTTTCAACCCCCGGGGTCAAGAAATCTCAAAATGTCAACTTTTTTTGAGGCTTCAGAAAACAACATTTTCAACATTTAGGCAACATTTATTTGAGTTCACATGATCCGCCTGATGATAAACTATGGTTTAAAGACATTATTGCCCAATTTCAGAGACGTTGACTTTTAGCCCTTTTTTCAACCCCCGGGGTCAAGAAATCTCAAAATGTCAACTATTTTTGAGGCTTCAGAAAACAACATTTTTAACATTTAGGCAACATTTATTTGCGTTCACATGATCCGCCTGATGATAAACTATGGTTTAAAGACATTATTGCCCAATTTCAGAGACGTTGACTTTTAGCCCTTTTTTCAACCCCCGGGGTCAAGAAATCTCAAAATGTCAACTTTTTTTGAGGCTTCAGAAAACAACATTTTCAACATTTAGGCAACATTTATCTGCGTTCACATGATCCGCCTGATGATAAACTATGGTTTAAAGACATTATTGCCCAATTTCAGAGACGTTGACTTTTAGCCATTTTTTCAACCCCCGGGGTCAAGAAATCTCAAAATGTCAATTTTTTTTGAGCCTTCAGAAAACAACATTTTCAACATTTAGGCAACATTTATTTGCGTTCACATGATCCGCCTGATGATAAACTATGGTTTAAAGACATTATTGCCCAATTTCAGAGACGTTGACTTTTAGCCCTTTTTTCAACCCCCGGGGTCAAGAAATCTCAAAATGTCAACTTTTTTTGAGGCTTCAGAAAACAACATTTTCAACATTTAGGCAACATTTATTTGCGTTCACATGATCCGCCTGATGATAAACTATGGTTTAAAGACATTATTGCCCAATTTCAGAGATGTTGACTTTTAGCCCTTTTTTCAACCCCCGGTGTCAAGAAATCTCAAAATGTCAACTTTTTTTGAGGCTTCAGAAAACAACATTTTCCACATTTAGGCAACATTTATTTGCGTTCACATGATCCGCCTGATGATAAACTATGGTTTAAAGACATTATTGCCCAATTTCGGAGATGTTGACTTTTAGCCCTTTTTTCAACCCCTGGGGTCAAGAAATCTCAAAATGTCAACTTTTTTTGAGGCTTCAGAAAACAACATTTTCAACATTTAGGCAACATTTATTTCTTGTTCACATGATCTGCCTGATGATAAACTATGGTTTAAAGACATTATTGCCCGATTTCAGAGATGTTGACTTTTAGCCCTTTTCTCCACTTTTTGTAGTCAAAATACATGGAATTTTCAACTTCATTTGAGCCTTCAATGACATTTTCAATACTTTACTTTACATTTATTTGCTTTCACATGGTGCGCCAGATATTAAACTTTTGATTTAAGAAATCTTTTCACAATTTCAGAGACATTGATTTTTGGCCATTTTTTGGTAGTTTTCGTGTTCAAAAATAAGTTGATTTCTACCTTATTTGAGACCTCAAAAAACATTTTACACATTTGGGCAATATTTATATGTGTTCACATGGTCCGTACGTTTTCCGACGGAATACTCCGATGTCCGAAAACTGTCAAAAACTTGGCACCGATCTCAGCTGGTCGGGGAGTCGTCGCATTAGCGTCTTATCGTATTTGAACAAAAGAACAGGTCGGCTGTTTACAACTCAACATTTCATAGTCCAGGCAGAAGTGAGCAAACATGTCATTTCCATGTGTGGTCACAAACCATCTGGCAGACTCCTGATTTCAGCCTCCTCTGTCTTCAACCAGCTGTTTACATCCGTCTAATCAAGGCATTTTGAACACTTTTGTCACTTTTTTTTCCCTCGCAGGATTTGCATCTCTTAACAAACGACAGAGGCAGATGTAGGAGCTGTCGGCTTAACCAAGCTGCTCATCATTTTCTCTAAGTATCTTTCAGTCCCCCTATCATTTTTCTGTCTATTTTCGGTCTTTTAAACATGAAAACGCTGGATTTTCAGTTGCAGTGATGTCGTATACTAGTGGTGCCGGGGCTCTGGTCTCAGATCGGGGCCTGGTTTTAAAATACCTATCAGGTCATAGGAAAGGGGGGCAAAAGACACCCATGAAAATTTGAATATTTTAAATTTTTGATTATATTGAAACTATATACAAATATATAAAAATGTTGAAAATTTTGTTTTCTGAAGCTTCAAAAAAAGTCGAAAGTTCCATGTATTTTCACTATAGAAAGTTGAGAAAAGGGTGAAAAATCAACGTCTCCGAAATTGGGCAATAATTTGAGCTCCTTTTGTTACTTTTAAGGGGGCACGAGGGGGCAAAAGACACATTCAAATTCAAATACGTCCAATTCTGATCGTAAACAATATAAAATATACAAGATAAGGGAGCTTTTCTCTTAAATAACATAAGCTTGTGACTTTTGAATAGTGAAAATGTGTAAAAAACGCAAAATATTTTGAATAAAACTTCTGTTTTAGTGTCTCTAAAAAGCAAGGAGACGCACACATACAGAACGACATCATCAGCATACAATCAAATATACATCGATGCAAAAACACAAAGCTCTTGTTGCTGATTCTGCATTATGGTGAGATTGTTTTTGTTTTTTTCATGCACTTTGTAGTTTATTACAGTTCAAAAAAGGTTGGGAACCCCCTGATATTCAGTACATTACATACTTTTACTATTTCTGATACTTTAATACATTTTATGGGGGGACTAGGGGGGCTAAAGACCCCTTGAAAATTCCAACATGTCCAATGTTGATTAGGTCAAAACCATATACAGTGTATTGCATTCTAAATAAACGAGATGGACAGAATTTTTAACTGTTTTTACTTATAAGTGGACAGAAGACTCCCTTGAAATTCATTTGTTGTATACGTCTGGACTTCCCTCCTCCCTCTCTCTTTTTTGGGTCACTTGGTTTTTTTTTCAGCTAGTAATTTATATATACTTTTGTTGTATTTAATACTATTGTTTGAATGGTAATTTACTTTAAAAAAAATTTGACTCTTGTCTTTTCACATTAAGACGATTTTACTAGTTAAGTTTACTCGGGAAAATAAGCCAGTAACTAGTAATTATGATTATACTTATTTGGTCATTCAATGAGGCCTTTTTTAAAAAAAATCATAGGTCGGTAAAAATAATTACATCAATAAGTACAAGAAAACATTTGGGAACCTAGTGTTTTATAGAAAAGCTAAATATATATACTATATAAATAAATATATATGTATTTATTTATTTTGTTCTTAATTATCACTAATACTGCCTTTACTTTGTAACAATTATCATTTAAATCGTACACAGTTTGGCGAACCCCAAAAAGCGAAAACAAATGCATGGAAGTTCAAAATAATAAGGTCCAAAAAACATAAATTTTTTGGTCCAATGAGAATACATTTTCCACAAATTGAATAAGTTGATAGATAACAGATAATAAACTACAATAAATGATTTTCTTTTAATTGTTGGGGAGAACTTAAAAGACAATGTATACAATCATCATTACACAATATTTTTTATTGAACTACATAACCGAGTAAGCAAATAGAAATTACATTTAAAAGAGACGATGCTAACTTAATTTCTATCCCCCGCTCTGGGCTAGAGAATGTTTAGAAACGGATACTATCTCCAGGTAAAGTAAGAAAAATAATTAATGTGATGGTGTTGGTACCATATCACGCAACATTGCTTGTGTACGCCACAAAAAAACCATAAAAGTTTATTTTTATTTCGCCAAGTCTCCCGACAATCAATGCCATGCTAACCCTTCCTCACAGCAGAGGAACGCGACACGGCTCCCACTCCCCAGAGCAACATCCCCACTGCTTAATCTAATCAGTTCATATTAACCTAAATGCAGACGCCGCCGCGGGCTGGTGCCTCCACCGGATCTCGCTGACACACCTTGTACAACTTCGCCACGTTCCGCACCGAATGATGGCCAGCGAGCCAAACTTCGGCTGACAGAGGGAGTTGGTGATAAAGTTCATTTGCACATTAAAGCGCCCCTCGCTTAATCCAAGGTGACCACGCTGATATTTTGCACTTAAATATTTTTCTTCCGGCGTATCCCCGGTAAATAATTTTACAGCTAAAAGCATCTCGACCTGAGACCGAAGTTGTTTTTTGTCCATTTTGAAAAGCGAACTGCAGTCAGAATGCGTACCTCTTTTGGCTACAGTATTTAGCGTTGCTGTGCTAATGGCTATGCTTAAAAAATGCAACCTAAAAAAAAGGCAGTTTGGGATTGCAGTGGTAAATTGCGCACTTCTCCAAGTGTACTGCTTTACAGTACACTGTAAGACATTGCTTTTACTTCCCAAAATTTTGACAGGGTAGTACTTTTATCAAATCAAACACTGACGCTACGCGCTTACCCAAAATGACTCGACAGCTTCTTCTTCTACTACTTTTTTTTAATGCTGATTGCAACCGACCGTTAGAACACTATCGCCGGCATTTGACAGTGCTTTTCGTCAATTGAAACGAGTTATTAAGTCGTGTTGTCATTGTTGTTGTGTTTTGGTAAAATGAGTGTTTTTCTCGAGACATTTTACGCCATTTAGCGACGTAGCTCTAGACGTTAGCTTCATCTATGCCACTAAGATGGCGGCCGTTGAGGGTGGAAAGTGTCCATCGATCCACACTCCATTTTCGGGCCATTTGAGTGAACGCATTTGTGTGCTCAAAATATTAAAAGTAAAATGCAGAAGTGCTCAATTTTTCCAATGTGAAGCCACAGGTACAATTCTTGCAGCAACCATTGTGAAGTGTTAGTCAACGGGAAGGCCTTTTTTTTTTTAAATGACGAAATCCCATTCGTCAAATTAAAGCACCACAAAGTGACACTTTTAGGTGTCGATGCTGATAGTTTTTTTTTTCTGTTTCTATAAGGGGGTTCTCAATTTTCTGTTAAAATGAGTGGTATCAGAACCATTAACCATGAGGCTGAACATGTCCCTACTGGGAAGAAAGGAAAGGTTAAAGAGTAAGACCACTTTAGAAAAGCCCTAGCTACCTGTGCGTATCCTAAGTGGGCCATTTTTGAAATACAACAAAAGGAAAGAGCAAAGGAAACCCATCATTGTACCATAGTTTTACATCCACTCCTGGGTTCATGTGATGGTCACATCTCCACGACCCTCTATAGGCTATAACGACCCTTGCTAGGACTATTGGGCTGCCTTTGCCTTGTCCCTAGCAAGACGAAACCCTGGCACCTCAGACCTACTACTTTGTAACTGAAGAAATATCTGAGATGAACGGTTAAACCTTCCCAAAACTTGACAGAATCCAGTTGCCCCCTTTTGGAACGCCCTTGAAAAACCACACCAGGGCAGCCATTCTGTGGCTATCCGATAGATATAGGAGATAGTGAAGCTTTTATTTTGAAGTTCTGAATCTTAAATCTCTTGGAACGATGTCACAGTTGTTGCTACTTCATCAAATATGGCCCCCCTCGACAAAAGTTCTTGTTATAGATAAAAATGACTTAAGCATCGGCCAAGGAGTACTATGAAGAGTGGACCAGAAAGACACTACCAGGGCAGGAGCTATGAAGGCACAAGTAGTTAAAAAGCAACCTGACCTTGCAGGATATGGTTAACAGGACTTACTAGTGTTACGTGACGGACTGACGAAGCTTCATGAAACAGTGTCGTCATTTTGGGAGATCAGTTTAATGGTTCATTGTAAAGGAAGATGGATCAGGTTGCAATCTAGTGGGCTCTGAATAAAATGTGGCACTGCTTCATGAGGCTTCATCCACGCAGCAATATTACTGATTCCTTGATTTTCTTGGAGCTCATGCAGTTTTTTTTCATGAGAATATAAAATTATTTCATCATAAAAATGTTAAGTCATGATCAGTGTTTGCTCTTTTTTTCAAACCCGGGGTTGTGTAATTGCATTTCTCAGGGGCCACATTATATACTGTGACTTTTGTGAGGGGCCATCAAGCCAAAAGAAATAGGGATGAATAAAGGTCAATTTAATATAATTGATTGATTTCACATGATTCACTTTTTTCATTGATTGCATTTAAAAACCCTCAAGAAATGGAAGAAAAAAAGCATTTTTTATATTTGTATGATAAACATAATGAAAATATGATTGTTTGATAACATGATAACAAAAAAGGTTATTTATTTTATTTTATCCTTGGAAATGAGATGTGAAAAAAATGTTTTTTTCAAATGTTTTAAGCAAAAAAGATCGAATAAAAGAAAGGAAAGAGAAAAAACAATGTAAACATCACCATTTTTAAAATAGTTTTACTACAGTTTGGCTGCACTTTTGATAGTAGTGGCACAAGTACAGTTTTTATGAAGTTTGTTCTGGATCTCCTTCGTAAATTACCTCTCTGTTCTGGGTTAAATCTTTTGTTTTATTTTAATATTTCTAATATGGATCGTTTATATCGTTGAAATATATTAAAGAGTCGATCGAATCAAGTCAACCATTGAAAGATCAGCTACCAAAAGGCCGTTTTAATCAAATAAATGTATCTATTTGTGTAAAAATCCAAATCAAGTGGGGACATAAAATAGCAGGAGATTAAACGAGCCTCTTTCGAAGACGTGTCTTGAGGCGAGAGACAACTTCAGCTTCGAACCGAGAGACATGTCAACATCTGGGGGGAAAAACCTCCATAATTACATGAAATTACAGTCACGGTGAGTCACACTGGACACCCCACTGACCTCGGAACAGGCGGAGATCTTCGGGGCACAGATTCAGCTAATTACCCCCGCTGAGGATGGATGTAGGCCGTGCCTTGTGCTGGTCATTCATATATCCGCTTGTGAGGGCCCCCTCGCCGTTGACCATGAAATATTCATCCACACCATCCACATTCATGTTCGACATTACCACCATGTCACACTGTGTAGAATAGCAAATACCTGTATCAGACGTATAGAAATACATAAACATCCAACACTCTAGTTTGATACATTTCATTTGAAATTCATATCTTATCGTTCAGGCGTTTTTTTTGTTTTTTTTCTAGTTGTTTATCTATGTATCATAAAGTCATTTTGAACAGCGTGGTGTAAGAAGGATGTCCTCAGTAACAGTGCCATCAAGTGGTCACAGGCAGTACCGTCTTCAGAATGATCTATTATTTTAACCAAAAAATCCATCGTCCACTATGTAAAGAGAATATATAATCATACATTAACTTCTCATCTGCGGCCCCTTTAACTTTATTACTCGTATATTTATATTATTATGTTTGTAACTATAGTTCTAAATTTCATTAAAAATAGGTTTTTAAATTGGATACAGGTGCTATTCTTTTTCTTTTTCTTTTTTTGTTGTTGCAAGTAGCAGTGTGTAACGTATTTGTTGTAGAAGTAGACGTGGTGTTTAAAGACTCAACACAAAATAATAATAAAAAAAGTATCTTGGAATGTGTGCAAACCATAAAGACATATTTAAATATGGCTCAAGGTTATACATTCAATTAGTATTATTTTAAATAATAATAAATCACGGCTCTAAATCGTGTTCCTAGTACCAACAAAGACAATGATAAGATGTAATCGTGGCTGAAACAAATCATTATGTAAACGACGATTTGCTACCATCTCCTGGTCACAACCCAGTATTACGTGCAACACAAAATTACGACAATATTAGTCAGAATTAGTTATTAAATCGCATTGTTTTACATATATATATTTTTTTATTGGATTTAGATTTAAATCGTCATATTTAGATGTAAAATGAGCAAATCTAGTAAATGTTACTTTGTACGTTATTGTAAATAATAAAAATTATCTTTATTTTTATGGGGAATAGAATTTTCAATTTGACAGTAGACAGAAAAAAAAGCGCTGCTTTCTTTTGTGCTTACACCCCAGAGGTACTAAATAAGTTGTGATTTCTCAATTGCATTTAGTAAGTTAGTAAGTAAGTAATATTTATGTATATAGCGCTTTTTCAGACCAGGGTCACAAAGCGCTTAAACAATCAAAACAATACTCAAAAAAGTATATACTTTAAAGGTCAAGATGGTTTGATCGCAAAATAACGCAACAGTATCCTTGATAAACACATTGAGTTATATATAAACACCTAGAATTTCTCAATAAATATTTAAGTATTCGGAGATTTTAGTCGTGCATAATTTGTGTAACCCCTATTAGCTTTAATAGTCATGCAGTTTGTACACAGATTTTTTTTTTGGGGGGGGGGGGAATTTCAAGAAACAGCTGTTGCAGTTTTTTTCAGTAGGTGGCGCTCTCGGTTGATAGATGGATTTTTGATGTTCACTGTGGTTCAGAGTCAAAATTATAGGGCAGAAAATGACGAAACCGTTTCATGAAGCTTCAAAAATATTAAGACCTTAAATAGGGGTTCAAAAACTGCACAACTATTTCAGTTACCTTGTAAAAACATTAATAATAAACACAAAAATCTAAGCTAATAATCTAATTTAATATACTGCCGAGTCCTAACGTCTTATTTTCTCAGTTAGTGTTTGTGTTTCAATGCTCCAAGTTTCAAGGTTGAATCTCTGAACTTCATAGATTTGACGAACCTCATCCCTGAGACATCTTCTATCACAGTTTATATCCTCAAGTGTATACCTTTTATAAACCCGGAGACGATGACAGATGTCGTGACAAACTTGAACATTATTCTGCTTGAATAAAAAAATAAAAAAGAAGAGATTCAGATGAAGTGTGCTCTGCGGCTCATAACAAGGATTGTTGTTTTGTGTACATTTCTTGACATTTAATTGCCTCTAAAGCTCCGTAGGGCTCGGGAGGTAATTGGTTTGGAAGCTGACGCTATAACGGGAAGAAGAAGGGGGGGACAGGAAGAGAAAAGTTATTGGTGCTGACAAGAGAAACTACTGTCCTATTAAAACTGTCAGAGTGCATGAAATACAATGTTGGAGGAAGTGATACAGTTTATTTGCCAAGGGATCAGCTGGAGCCAGAGAGAGAGGGAAAAAAAACAACAAAAGTTGGGGCAAGAGTTGATCCCCAGTGAGGTTGACTGCTCGTCCACGGGGGAGGCGGAACCCGACGCTGTCAGACATCATCATTTTGCCAGACAGACGGGGAGAAATGACAACTTACCTTGTTGAACCCTGCATCTTAAAATCTTGTGTTTATACGAGAAAACGGCAGTTTAAAAAAAACGATAAAACAAGTATTTTCATGCATTGAAGTCCCTAAATCCTAAAAGAGTATTAGCTTTGCTTTGGACTATCCAATACATAAATCCAATTAAGAAATGTAAATAGACAACTTGTCGTTTTCATTAGAGTTTTTTTCAGATTTAGTTGATGCGTTGCACTCACAAATAAATTCTTCATAGACGCTGAATTCAGCAGTGATTTATAGGCCTTCAAGTATGAAACCAAATATTTAAAAAGCATTATACTTGATTGTGGGTTTTTTTCCTTGTGTGTGTTGGAAAGCTTTTAAAAACCTTCAACTTGTAGAACCAAAGCTCTATTTTTACTTTTTTTTATATTCATAGTTATATTAAAAAACATATATATTTAAAGAAAAAAACTCAAGTTTTCTAAAAACTGATTTTGATTGATTACAAATTACTGCTACTTTACTCATCCTTTTTGTTTTATAATTTGAGGAAATGTGTGTTAAAATAATTGTTTTTGATAAAAGTGAATTAGGTTAAGGTGAGAAAAAAAACAGAAAAAAAAAGCTTGTTGAGTTACATCACAAATTTAAAAATAAATATATAAAATAAAAATACTTTCTGGGGTGGGAGTAGTATTTTAGTTTATCGCTTCAAAACACCAATAATGCCACAACAAACCCTGTAAATATTACTGTAATATACTGTTTAAAATCAACCTTAACCCGTTAAAACAACAGTCTGCCGGCAGAACCTTTTAGTCCAGCAATGCATACTGGGAAACCATGTACAAACATTTGCATTGGATAATTCAGTCAAGGGAGTCTGACATTGCTCGCTTCTACTTTAAAGGAAAAACTGAAGTTGAGATTAATATATATATATATATATATATATATATATATATATGACAGAGAAGTGAGATGTTCAGCCTCACACTCGTCCTCGCAATCCATTGTGTAATATAGATGTATGAACACTTGTCCTCCCACATGTGCTCCTTTTGTCTCCAGGGTCTTGGTCTCAAGAGGCTGCTTAATGCATGTCTTCATTTTAATGGCAGTTGGAAAGTTTCTGGCTGTTAAGACTCATGTCTAAGAGAGCATGTGTTATTACTCTCCTTTTGTTCGTACCTATAAATATAACATATTTAGCTTATTTTTGTATCTTAATTTTTTTTAATCCAGTTTTATATACTGTAGTTTCAGTACACATTTTCACACACTGCTGATTGGGACGCACTTGTGCACTCAAAATACTAAATGATTTGAGACACAGCAACAATATCCCCTTTAGGTTCTAAGGTAGCGAATCAAGTGAATCAAACTCAATCACGCAAAAGGCCAAAATCGGTCAACAGTTTGGTAGAAATACAGCATCTTTGGCCCTTGTCTCAAACTCAATGTTGATCTACTTTCATTTGAGCGACTGGCCACCAAAAATGACTCGGCATGGCCAGATTTATCCCCTATGCCTTGAGTGTCCACTTTTAAATCTCGCCTTAAAACACACTTTTATTCCCTGGCTTTTAACAAAGTATGAGACTCGGTAGCGTTTTTACTGTTTTTTCGTTGTTTTATTTGGTACAGTATTATCTTAGAAATGTCACTAAAATAAGAACAGTTAAACGCACTATGTTCTTGTACAGCACTTTGTATCAACTGTTGTTCTTTTAAAGTGCTCTATAAATAAAGTTGAGTGTCACCAATTGCTATAGATGTGAATTCCTCTGAATCTGGGATCCAGTGCGCCACCTACTGTCCATATTCAGACTCTTAAATTTTGCAACGGTCGGTAAGAAAGTGAATTTAGCATCCTGTAGCATCCCTGAAATACTGCTAACAACAACATTCTTGTTGCAATAAGATCCCTTCAGCCACGATGCTAGCAAAACATCTTTTCATCCTAGTGGCAAATCTCACACTCCATCCTGTCTTAATCTCTGTGTTCTGCCTCCGTGTTCTCTCCTGGAAACAACAAAATGAGCGACTATCATCAGACACACATGCGATTTAATTAAAACGCCGCATGCAGTTAATTGTTTACATGCTATGAAGAACATGTAATTGCTTTCTTCCTACCAGGCAAACGCAGTTTTGCAGGTGAAAAAAAAAAATAAACTTATCCGTGCAGGTGACTAGGGAGTTTATTTTCAGGAATCTGTTTTTAGCATCATAGTTTGACTAAAATTAATTTACTCCTCAGGAGATGTCATTGTTGAAAGAGAAAAAGGTTATGTTTAATTGTAGCCTTTTGCCGCAGCTCACTTTGCTTTGAAAGCAGTGCTGCTGTCTTTTTTTTTTTTCTTTTACTCCTTTCTTTTTTTTCAGGTCACAAGCCATTTAACAAACAGTGACATTTTCATGTCTTTGTACTCGTTCATATCACAACCGCCAATAAATCCCAAACTCTGTTACTCAGCCTACTGTAAACAACCCGGGATGCTTTTTTTGTGCCTGCTCAGCATTAAGCGAAAGGCCTGTACCGCCCTGAGGTCTGATACTTTAATGTCACGGTGCAAGTTAGTGTAGCAGGAGTGAAGAAATATGTTCCTAATGACAAAACGATATCAACTTTGATGTACTGCTCTGTGGGTGCAGGCACCACAAGCTGCTTCTCTCGCTAGAGATTCCGTTTCCAGACGATTTGTCTTCTAACTATACATGTATATTCATGTTTTCCTTGATTTTGATTCATTGTGGGTTGTGTTGTACTATCACTAATTATTGGACGCTGTTTAATTACAAGTCCTTTATAACAATTATTGCATTATAACGGATTTATTTGCGGCCCTTTAGCAACGGGAAAAAATTCAAACTTCACTCATTTTCTACTCATGTCAAACTAAGGGTTGGGATTATTTTCAGAGTAATCATTGCCTTTTTAGAGATATAAACACAAATGTGTGATCATTTTAATGTAGCGACTGGAAATCAGTCGTCTTCGTCTTCATCTTCGTCCAAAAAGACAAACTTGAAAACATCCAAATAACTCCATACTGCTCGTCTGTAACTTCCCTCTTGTATTGAAGCCTCAAAATGAGAAATTGTTGAGAAAAAAACAACCTAAGAGAGTCTATATTTTAAGTTTGTTTGTAGAGGAAGCTGCCAGTCTCTCAGCTCCAGCTACTAGTTGATCCTCTTTGGAACACATTGTGTGAATGTCTATGTGCAAGGTTCACGTAGATGGCCTGGGATCTGCTACAAACAATCTTAAAATACGGATCAATCCTTTACACTGAGCAGTGCACAAAAATGTAATGCGCTATGTGCACTCTATTGGCGCACTCAAACGGCCAGAAAATTGAGTGTGGATCGATGGACACTTTCCACCCTTAACGGACGCCATCTTGGTGGCTAAGCGGAAGATATGTCACTACTTTTCAAATGGTGGTAGGGGGGAGCCACGTAAATGTCTCAAGAAATTACTTATTTTACCACAAAAAAAATCACAACAACAATGATAACACTATGAAACTAAATAACTTGTTTCAAATTGGCAAAAAGCTCTGTCAAGTGTTGACAATAGGGTTCCAGTTGCAATAAGCATTATAAAGTAGAAAGAAGAAGAAGCTGTGGAGTCATTGCCGGTAGGTTCATTGCGACAGTGTTTGATTTGAGACAGTACTTCCCTGTCGAAATGTGCCGCCTGCACAAATAAGTACACTGTACAGTGTACTGTAAGACATTGGATCAGTTTCAAAAAGGCCCTGTCAGCTAGGCTACTCATCACGGACTAGAAAGCCAGTTGGCTCTCGCATATTTTTTATTCACTTTGAGCCGAGGTACGCCAACAATCTTTATTCTTCTGGCCTCACACATGATTGGAGCCATCTGGAACATGATTAGATAAAAACTCTAACGTCATATTTGACACTGGAAACAGCCCAATTGGTGGATATAATATAACATAACCTACAACATACATTTACTTTTCTGAATATTGTAAATGGTAAATGGCTCTTGCTTATATAGACCTTTTATATGCCTATTTTGCACAAAAAGCACTTTTACACTAAGTTACGCATTCAATTATTCACACACACAAAATCACACACTGATGGGAGTAGGCTGCGATGCAGCGCCCTATTGTGAAGCCACCTGATAATCCCTTGTTTGTCCTGATAGTCCGCCACTGCTGAATTAGCTATATCAACACTGGACTCAAGGTGATGGATTTTTTCCAATTTGTTAGCATTTAGCGACATCACGGTAAGAAAGCTACATGGCCTTGTATTAAATAAGCAACATGAGCAGCTGCAATGGAATAATGGACAGGTTTAAGATAGACATTATTCTTGGTGTTTCTTTCATCCGATCGTTCCCATTCGGCAACAAATAAAACTTGAAAATAAGATGCTGTGATACAGTCCTCTCCCTCATGAACCAAACCAGCTCAAGAGCACAACACTTTTCTCTGCAAATGAAGGCTTTAGTGCTGAAGGAGAGTGTGTTGACAATTTGATGAAAGAGTCACCAGGAGAAAAGTTAAACTGCCCACCCAATGATAGGGAGACACACATGACTACACCTGGAGAGTTTCATCTAACAACCCTTTATGGCAAAGTCTCTAATCAATGCACCCCTCGCACACACACAATTCAGTCCTGCCCTGCTGGGGTCTCACTCCGAGCCACAAAGGCAACACAGTTTCCTTCACACTCACTTAGATATCGCCTCTCTCTAAGCTCTTTTCTCTTGTGCGAGAGTGACTGCCCACTATCAGCGCTCAACTCATTTTCATTGGGAGTCTGCAGGGGGTTTAAGCAGAAAAGGCTCTTTATTGTCACTGAACATAATAAAATAATCGTATCTTCCAAATTTGACCCCACTCTAAGGGGCTCTGAACCACCACAGTGCAACACCCGGCGGGGAGGACTACATGGTCCGTATCGAGGCGGATCGGTCAGCCACGCTTTCTCTACCCTCGCATGCCTTTGCCAGAAGAAGAATTTTAACTTTTTTTTTGAGAAAATGTATTCAGACATGTAGAGAACAAGCAGGACCTTTGGGGTCTCCTCCTTTGTATTTCCTCGAGGCAACTTTTGTGAAGGCACAACAGTACAATTGAATTCAGGACGCTTCTGGTCAGAAGAGGAATATTTCACAAAAATGGCCACTGGATTATTATCCAAAAAGAAGGCTATAGGCTCAGGTCATAGTGTCAAAGGTCCGACCTTAAGCCAAAAATACATGGTTGGTACACATCCTCTACTGAGGGCGGAGGCAATATAGGGCGCCT
This sequence comes from Callionymus lyra, assembly GCF_982586985.1. Taxonomy (NCBI): domain Eukaryota; kingdom Metazoa; phylum Chordata; class Actinopteri; order Syngnathiformes; family Callionymidae; genus Callionymus; species Callionymus lyra. The sequence continues at coordinate 13,588,201 of NC_141831.1, forward strand.
TGTCTTTTGGGACCTCTGCAAGTAGAGTTATTCACTAGGAATTTAAATTCTAAATACATTTTGAGAGAGTTTTGTTGAATAACTTACAAAATGACTAGGTGTTCAACAACCCTTGCCAACAACCTTTTCTTCACGTACAAAGTAAAGGACTGTAGTATTTTTACATTAGCACAAGAGTTGTAAGCTCAGGATCAAGGTGACCCAAGGGCACAGAAACCAAATGCGTTTGTGGTATCCCTTGTGTTGTCTCAGTGTCAAGGTGAACGACTTCCCAGGCTTCAAGAAATACATATGCAGTGGTGTAAGTCTGTTGACAAAGGTCAAGGCTGATTTGTATATATGACTCTCCAGCCATGCTGTCTTATTGATGCTTTTATGCGGTGTATTCATTTAGGTTGGAGCATGACTTCACTGCTGGCCTGAGGCTGAAATGCAAGGGCCGTCACTCGTTAACATTTTACCCTAAGACTTACCCTACTATGGATATTCTGGCAACTGTTTTACTAGACACACAAAGTAATATTAGATTTTACCTTATGTTTTCCTCTGTCAAAGATATTGAACCACCCAGCTTGTTTTATTTATTAGTTTTCTACAGTAAAAAGTTCTGTATTTGAGTAATAAATCAAAGAAATGATTCGCCCCAAAATTCAAATGTCACATTTTCAACCCACCCTCATGTCGACTAAGCGATTGGACTAATTCATAGTAATTTATGTGTTTTTGGAGTTACAGGCAAAAGTGTATGTCTGCATGACGTTCACAAACAGCGCTCATTTACTGCATCCTCTTCGTCCAAAAAGAAACTCAAAATCATTGAAATACCTCCATACTGCTCGACTGTAACGTCCACCTTGTATTGAACACTTGACATGAATAATTGTTTAAAAAAAATCTATATTTTAAACTTGTTTGCGTCAGAAGCTAAAAGGCTAACATGCTACATAGACAGGAAACACTGGGTGGTGGACCCTGGGAGCTTGTGCGATATTTATTTTTCCATTTGCGCCGGACGCCAGATCTTGGTCTGAAAAGAATCCCGAAGTTTCGCCAACATGAGCGCTAGTTATCATTAGGTCCTAAAAACCTGCTCCCTCGAGCCAAGATCTCCCCCCCCATTTTTATTTTACATTGTGTAGATTTATCACACAATGATTGTGCATTTGTCCTTGTTGGAGTGAACACACTAAGACTCCCTTGGAATCAAAGCAAAGTGCTTTCTTTATTGACCTGGCGACTCGGAAAATCGCTGGACAGCCAAGTCTGACGTCAAAACACGCCCGGGAGGCAATAAATGTTTGACTCTTTTCAAACAATAGTTCGTCTTCGTAGGAAGAATCTGATCATCTCTTCCTACCATACTCCGTTTGTAGTGTGCAGGAACATTTTACGAAACCTTCCCTTTGACCTTCTGCCCTCACACCTTTCCTGGGCTATTTTCGTTCAATCTGCTCAATCTCATCTCAAGGTGTTTTTAGAGTAGAGTGTCTCTGCTGCAGCTGGATTCTCCAGTTCACTGAGTCACGCAACGATTGCTACGTCGCATGATGGGTGCACTTGAGGCTTGGAAAGGAAATAAAAAATAAAAAAAACAAGTTATGTCCTCTAAATGTGTTCATGTTTAGGTTGGTCGGATCCAATGTGGACCAAAATTGCTATATTGGAGTTGGAAAATAAATAGTTGAAAATATCTTTATGTTATATTCTGGTCCCTCTTGGCTGTTTTGCTCATAAATACATCAACATATATATTTTCCCTTGTGGATATGCATATTTATGCTACATTATCTTTACACAGATATTATAACACCCACTCTTCGTGCACCAAACCAGAACCTTTTTCTTCCGTTCCGTGGATATATTTGAAAATTAATCTGTTTATTTTCCCACATTACTGTTGTGAATATTTGAACTTGTTTCACATTTTGCCTGAAAGCTGTGCGTCTTCAATCGTCTATTCTTCTTTGAAAACGTGGCAAGAACCCAGAACAGAAAGAGGAGCAACTACAAACATGCAGAAATGTATTTGAACTATCCATAGTTTCATATGGTCATTATACAGTTATTCTCTGTGTGTTTGTGGCAAGAAAAAAGGAATATTGGAAATTAGAATTTCAAAAAGGGGCGTTTTGTAAGTTGAAAAGGTCCCCGAAAACCATACGATACAAGGTAAAATGAGTGTAAAAAAGACAAGGGAATCTGAATCTAAATAATAATAATTAAATTACAAAAAAATGTATATTTGTAACGGTTTTGTTTACTAATATGATATAATGATTCTCAATTGCATGAACAACAAAATATTTATACTTTCTAAAGATTTCTAAAACAATTCTAAAAATGAAAGAGGAAAAAAAATAACATTCATAACTAGTACGGGACAGAATAACATCATTATTTACTTGTATTATTGTTGATGTTTATAAAATCTTCAGCAGAGCTAATGCAAAATAATGTAAGATAAAGGGTTGTCGTATATATACATGCATATAAAAGCAGTTCTTAAGGATCTCTCTTTAATGGTGAGGTATCTTTTCCGCCAGTTTCCAATTATGCAACTGTTAAATAAAGCCAATAAAGCCTCAAATGGAGCCATAAAACTTTGATCAAAACATTTATTACTGTATCACTGCAACAATTAAAGGATAATTGATGCACATAAATGAACGCCGGCGCAGAAATGCCGACCATTGTGCTCCCTCTTTTGTTGTCTTGCCCTTTTTATCCTGCTGTCTGTTATTTCTCGTTATCGTGACGTGAAGAACAGAAAGCGTTCCTGACATTGACGATAACAAAGTGGAACGACTCTCCATTGTTGTCCACCCCCTGTGAAAAATGTACGTTCAGATAAAACATGTTATCAATCGCGCGACGGCTTACTGCCAAAAAAAAAAACAGGGCGTCGCTAAAGAGGTTTCCTCACCCTGTTTTAATTAAACTTTTTCTTCTTTTTTTCCTTCTTTAATGATGTTTAAACGATAGAAGTGATGCAATCAGCGATTATTTCTTGACATTTCTTTGGAAAATAAATCCTTCAATCATCTGACCTTTTGCAGATATTACATTTGAAATGAACAGAAGTGTAAGCCAAATGTAAAAATTAAGACCGTTTTTACCGTTTTAGCAGCACTATTTATCAAATCAGATTCAAACCAACTGCTTAAAATCTATATCAAATACTTTTTCTAAGTGTTAAATCTATATCAAAACATCTAAAGGACTTAGACGCCTTCATTTTTTTCTGCGCTCTTCCCTATTGATGATATCGCGTCTGGCAGTTACAAGCGACTAAAAATTAAAATAAAAAAACAAAACAATAATTAATGGATAAAACTTAGTATGATTGAGGGATAAGAAGAGAGTGACATCTAGTGGCCTTTTAAAAGGAAGACACTGTATCATAATACAGCCTCACCAGTCAACCTTTCACTAAGATGAACTATTTAGAATTTGATTATTATCGATCTTATGAATGTAAGATTTAAACATATATTTATTTAACATTTTGAAGTTAATATAGATGTACAGTATATATATATTTTTCGTTTTATTAAAAAAAAGTGGCTTTAGGTTCATTAATAATATATATTGTTTTAGTTTACAAACATTTAAAAAAAAAAGCTGATAAGTCTGTCTTAAAAAATCTGTCTTTTGAGTTTAATATTTGGCATCCTAGAGAAAATAATTCAACACAGAGACTTGTATCATTTCCACTGCCACGTCTCAGTGTTTATGACTTTTATCAGCAGTACTTATGTCTGCAAAAAGCAATTTGTTGAAGTTATTTGTTGACATTGTCATGCCACTCGTTCGTCCCGGCCGCTCTCATTCTTGATGAAGACTGGGCGACCAGAACATGAAAAAATGAGGGAGGTGGAGGGGGGGGGGGGGACAACATTAGCACTCTCAAACACACCATGGCGAGAAACTGGGAGAAAAGGAAATGCCTCTCAGCACTTTCACAGCCCTGGGAGATTTAAATAATAAAAAGCACTGGGCCTCTGAACAAACAGGATAATTATGGCCTACAGTCTTCCTGTCGCCCGTCTGGCACGGCCAAGCGGAAAGAAACATGTTATTACCACTCGAAGGTTCTGTGAGGAGAATTAGGAGAAATAAATGTTTCATGTGGAAAAAAAGGATGGCTGCGTGGTGAATCGCTTTGACCGAAAATCGACATTTTTTAATGCTTTTCAATTATTTTATTGGGGCGACAGAAACTTCTCAGGGCGGCGTGGGAGACACCTACGCGCCGCTGTCACAACAGCAAATCAGGGGAATGACTCAGGAGCGGCATCACAGTAGGAAGCGCCATCCAAATTGATGGGGTTTGGGAGGCGTATGCCAAATACCGGCTTACATAGTCAGTGTGGGGAAAAGTGGATTTTAGTTCCCCCCGCCCCTTTTTCCCGGGTCTTGTAAATAGGTTGACAGCACATACAGCCCCACCTGCTGAGGCGCAAACACAATCTGTGTTTAGGCCTGTATTATCATTCTAGAATAAAACGGAGAGCATCAATTACAAAGCGCTTTAAGTCAGGGCCCCCCCGGTGGCTGGATGGGGTGTGAATTAATACTCCGGGTAGAACACCGTATTTAGCCGGAAAATACTGCCAAATGTCCGAGCGGCTGCATCCCTATTTTAGCCGCACTGTGTTTGCATCTCTTAATTGCTTCCTTCTCAGTAGCCTCCCCTGCTGGCCGCTCAAGTGCAGGGGTCTGCAACCTGCTGCTCGGCATCCATGAGCCGCTGTGCTGTGTCTCCCTGTGGCTTTGAGAAGGAAAATATATCCATTATTACTGAAATAATAGCTCGGCTAATATGCAATATAATATTTCAACCGTATTTTGCTCATATTTCAACAGTCCGTCGCCAAGCAACAAACGCATAATACAGTGAATTCTGAAATTATTGCACACCAACTATGATCAATTATATTATAAAACATGTACTATGATTTGTATTCATGATTTTCGGACAGAAAGTGATGCAAGGATTTACAGTTAATGTAATTTTATTATATTTATTGTAACATACGACCACTAGGTGGCATGTTACTCGATGCGGCAGTTGAGGAGGCCTCGTCTTGGGGATCCGAACGTGTTCAGAGCAGCTGAAGTGACCTTTCTTTTGGGAAGTTGTGCTTCTTTGATGGAGGTTGTTACAAATAAACATCGATCCTGTGGGATTTTGACGCTTGTTTGTATCGTCTTTGTTTATTTTACTTCAAATTGACCAAAAACATTGTTAGATGCTGATGAGGTTTTCGTGAAACGTAGTCTGGATTTCCCACCAGCTTTGGTTTGTGCTTTCGGTTTAAAAGGTTTTAAGCGTGACGGGTTGATGAGGTTCAGTGAATTTTTTTTAAAATTGGAAACACTGTATCATGATACAGTGTTGTGAATTTGGAAGGCCACTAGATGGCACTCATTGTTTTAAAATTCCCAGGTTTGATTGAATTAGTAGATGAGAGACAAATATTATAAAGCTCACGATACCATGTCTTCACCACAGTGGTATACTCGCATCTATCAGGCCTCATCAACCTATTACTAGTCCAGAGAAATAAATGCATTGTCATCTAATGGCCTCTAAAAGTGATAGTTCACCCTAATGTTGACTAAGGGTTGGAATTATTTCAGAGTAATCAGTTTCATTTTAGAGTTATAGACTAAAATGTAAGTTCATTTAAACGTAGCAACAGGAGCTCAGTTATCCTCGTCTTCATCTTCGGCCAGAAAGACACACTTAAAAACACCAAAATACCTCCATACTGCTCGTCTATGAGGTAAATAAGAGTGTATATTTTAAGTTTGTTTGTAGCAGAAGCTCTCATTTTTTCCCAAGTGAATCCTCATTGAAACACATTAAAAGTGTCAGTGTGCAAGATTTACGCAGACATCCTGGTATCTTCCTTCTAAAACAAGCTTAAATTAAAGTGGCCATACATATTTACCTATAACTTTAAAAAGGAATGGATTCATCTGAAAATAATTCCAACCCTTTCGTCGACACGAGGATGAGTAGAAAATGAGTTTGAATTTTGGGTGAACCATCACTTTAAAATTGAAGAAACTGTTTCCTGAAGCATCATCAGCTCATCACTCGACAACAAGTTCATTCTTTAGATACATTGCATGTAAATAACCACAGGCTCTGTTAACTAGTGATGGGCAGATGAAGCTTCATGAATCAGTGTCTTATGTTTAGAGGTCAGAAGGTGGCGCCATTGGTTTAAAATGTGGTGTTTGATTGGAACATTTGTTCAAAATAAAATAAAATAGTGCAGAGACCGCCATCTATAGGGCGTTAGAAAACTTTTTCAACTAATGGCGCCACCTACTGACCTCTAAATATATGACACTGTTTCATGAAGCATTTCATCGCACCGTCACTCATGTCTAAACAAGAAGGAGCTGTCTCGCCTGCAGTTGATACAGAACTCTGCAGCAAGAATTCTGAGCTGCTCTAGTAGAAGAACTCACATTTCTCTGATCCTTAAAACTCTTCACTGGCTTCCAGTTTCTTTCAGGATCAACTTTAAAATCCTGATTCTTACTTTCAGATCTATTCATGGTCAGTCCTTACATCAGTGATCCTGAGACTTCTGTGTTTGTGTTATATGTCTTGACCTTTTAAGCATATATATTTATTGAGAATTGTTCTGATTGTTTAAGCTTTGTGACCCTGGTCTGGAAAATAACTCTTTAGCACTTCCTTACTGTTACCTACTCAAAGTTGGGTAAAACCGTCATGACAGGCCAGCGAAACCACGCTCACGTCTTTTTGTATATACGACACAAACATAATATCACCAGAAGAGTTTAGTGACACAACTTTATGACCAATCAGTGGTTTCGCGTGATACTAGAGTAGAGCATGTTCTAAAATGAGTAACGCATCGCGACACAACCCGGTTAGAGTAGGTATTGGAAAAAAGGGTCATCAACCCTTTGTTGATTGCTAACATAACAGTCATTTTAGAGCGCCTTGAATCAACTCAGCTGACCACCGTATGTACTACGTTCTAAATTAATTCTGCGGTTTCCAAAACTAGCTAGTTTTTTTCTGGGGAAAATGTTTTGTTTTGAAGAACAAGTTTTACAACTTAACTATATGATCTATGTTGTATAAATAATAACATTTGCTTTGTTTTACACATATAAAGTCCCTTTTTCTGCCCGCACTTATTAATAAATGAAGCTTCAAAAGGACCACAGGCATCAAGTTTAACACCTTCAGCTTTAAACCATTGGAGTTTATACTGCATGAGTAGTTTTTAAATGTTCTGCAAGATTCATCTAGAAAAAGTGGCTGCTGTGAAATACTTTCAATTAAATAAGGAAAAGGTGATCAGTTTATTGTCAATATTTGCAGAAGCACTGAAAGAAAAGTTGTAAAAATCCATAAAAATGAGAACTTAATTTAGAAGATTTTCCATCTGAATAAGGGAGTGTTTTAATAAGAGCAGCACCCTGTTATCTGTTCTATTAATTTAGGATTTTCTAGACAAACAGTCACGGTTTTTTTTAAATGTGCGAACTTGCAGTTATTGAGACCGTTTAACTTTTAATGGACAATAATGAATTTTCAATGAAAATGATCCACGTTGTCTCATTAACCTCATTACAACAAATGCTCTGATTTAATTCTCTTCTATTGAGAATTCAAATTCAAGCCGCCTCAAACACTTCATCACACACACACACGTCTATGAATCAGTAGGACTGTGTGAATTCAATCCCCCTCGTCCAACTGCAGGATGATTTGTCTTTTTTTTTTTCTTTTTTTTTTGGTTACGTGTTGGAAGGGCTGAGATCCTACTGCTCCTACGGTTCTGGGTCTAGCTCCAACATGTGTGCAGCTGCCAGCGCTAATGTTTACTGGAACAGATGGCGATGTAATGGAAAGAGCTTGTCTCCATTAGCCGCCCTGCTTTTCTGCAACACAGCCGCCACTTTCGCATCGCCGCCCTCTGAAAAACAAACCAACGGCTCAACGCAAACACAACATGACCTTTCGGTTTGATGATGTGTCACCTCGGCTCATTCATCCCTTCTTTAGCTCACACGCTTCGCTTTGAGGAGATATATTTGAAACCTTCATTTTTTTCATGATAAAACACAAAGAAACTACCGTTTTCTTTTTTTTTAAATTTGATAATTTCTCAAACTTAGCCTATAAAAACTAAATAAAGATGAAATTATAACTTATGTTTGGAATTACCATATGATACGATTATTTCTCAAAGACCATTTAATTCTTACAGAATTTAAAATCTTCAAGATAAGCCAACTTTAATGTTACTTAATAAACTATTTTTTTTATAACTTTTTTTTACTAAATAAAAGTAAAATAAATAAATATTTCCAAAAAGTTCATGAGGGAAAACAAATCATTTATGTTTAAAATAATGACAGGTTATTGGTTGTGGTAAAAGAAATGTGTTTTAATAAAGAGAAAAGTATATGATTTGTAAAAAAGGTACAAAAACATTGTTTTTGAATGCAAAATAAATCATATTAATCACTTGTTCTTGTTGTTTTTTTTCAACCAAAGCTTTAAAACATTAATTTTGAAATGATATTTGGAACTACCATTTAATAAAATGATAAATTAAGGAAGATTTTTGTACAAAAATGTCAAGATAAGAAGACTTCAAAGTTCTTTAATATAGTTAAATATATAATTCCATAAATACGATCATATATATCCAATTATGGGGGAGTGGGAAATTGGTTATTAGAGAGAAATGAAAATAAAATTCTGTGTTGAACATGAAAGATAAAATAGTTGAAAAAAAGAACAGAAAAAGATTCTTGTAAATGAACAAAAATATTGCCAATTAAACATATTCCCAAATAGTATGAGAAAGGAAAACTATACATACGTGAAAAATAATTTCAAAAGAACAATTATTGGCTTAAAAAAAAGAAAAATACAATTTACGTGGAGTTTTGTTTAATTACAGAAAGAAAATGTAAATGATTTAAAACAAATGTATTTTGTTTATATTAACAGCATAGTTTGAAAAAAAATCAAAGTATGGATATAGACTGTCTCCAAAATAGTATGAGGGGGAAAATCAATATATGCCAAAAAATTATAAATAAATAAAAATAAAATATGATTGAATGTGTTACTGGGAAAACAAATAAACTGTGTTGTTATGTTTATGTTTAAAATATAACTTTTTCTAAGACAGAAATCTATAAATAATAATAAAAAAATAAATAAAAAACAGGTTGGAAATGCAAAACAAATAATATTTATATAATTTATTTTGTTAATTCTTTTAAAAAATCGTATAAATATATATCAATGATGAATGGAAGGACCATATCATAAAAAAAATTAGTTGTTTGAATAAAGAACATTTTAAAAAGAAGCTTCAATAATTAAAAAAAACAAAAACAATCTGTGCTTTAAAATCTAAAATAAATAATTGATAAAAACATCCACATTCCCAAGTAAAATAACTTTATCAAACTCACTCTTAACATCCTAAAATACCCTGGAAAACTCCTGCAGGCTCACTTTGCATCTTCAACTGTGATTCTGCCGTGGTTATGCAAAGAGAAGCTTTCAATCAAGGAAGAGCCACCGTCCACCAGACTCACCGTATTAATTATGAATATGTTTGCAGGGCAAGGCCTTGCTGATGCCTCGTGGCAAATGAAGAAGAAGGAAAAAAAACCCTTTTTGCTTCTTCTTCTGATTACTGAAGTCCCAAATGAAACACCGCCGCTCGCTCAGTCCAATTAGCATTTTAAGCAATTAGAGCGGGAAGGAAGCTCCGTCATTTTCAGCAGAGACAGTTTCCACCTCAGGTTAAGTGGTAGCTGAATCCCTGATTCCTAAGAGAGGGCGAAAGTGTCTCTCAAAGACGGGTATGGTTTGTACTTTACATGAGCCCCGAGACTGAGGTTAGAGGCTGAATCAGCATTCTATTTATAGATGGGGGGGGAAACATATCTGTTTCATCTCAAATCACCAAATATTTTATTTGTATTTAGTTTTTTCTTTTCAGAGCTTGAATTTTAGCTAGTTGGAGATCAATTGATACATAGTCAGCATTATTTTTTGTGTCACAATGTAAAACTATGTAACAATATGTAACATTAAAAAAATTATAATTATAATTTACCGTAACAACGCGAAAAAGTTTAAGTTTGAAAACATTTTGTTGAACTATTTACTTATTTAACAACATTTTTTTTTATATATATATATTGTCTTTTTATTCTTTCAGGCTAAGTTTTATTTATTTAACTTTTTATTTTTGTATCCCCTTCTTAACCCAACACTTAACCATTAAATTTATTTTCTTCCCATCGGAAAAGTCCTGAGCTACAGTATTTTTATAAAATTAACTTATTTAATGACTTTTACGACATATTATTATCTCACTAATTGTGTGATTTCATCACTGGAAGGAGTAAACGTTAACCCAGACTTTGATGATAATAACTCAAGTCTGAAATCTAAGCGAATGAGAGGTTCCAAGAGCGGAGTCTATTATGACATAATCATGGCCTCCAGTCAGCTGAAATCATGCCCGCTTTGTTTATACAACGAGTATATAATGTAAGTAAGTAAGTAAGTATTTTTTTATTTGTATAGAGCTTTTCCAGACCAGGGTCACAAAGCGCTTAAACAATCAAAACAATAATCAATAAAGTATATACTTTAAAGGTCAAGATAAAACTGATAACACAACAGGAGTTCCAGAAAATGAAGGAAAAGCCTGAACAAATAAAAACGCCTTAAGATGTTTCTTGAAAGAGTCAGTAGACTCCATCAAGCGCAAAGAGAGAGGAAGATATTATGTATATTAAAAAAACATTTTTTAATTAGAAAGTAGATTACTGACTTTAACAAAAGAGTTTGTACTCATACACATTTTCATGTGTTTGATAAACACATAAATAACAGATCCAAAGCTGTTCGAGTTGACATCATTTATCATATTATTCCCCGAACATGACATTTTAGCTTTGGAAAATGACTGTACAGTGGGGTTTAGAAGGGTGTTGATTTTAGTTGGTAAATTACTTTCGTTTGAGGTCACACTTCAGGTGCCTGCAGCATTTTAACAACGTGGCGAGTAAAATATGTCGTCGTGGAAGCAGCCTGGTAATTCATCATGTCCCGTGTGATAAAATTTCACCAGGAAATTGTTTTGGGTTTTTTTAACTAATGCATATCATATCTATGAATATAATTTCCCAATTTTTGATCAATAAAGTTTATCTATCAACCTAATCTGTGTTTCCATCAAAAAAGTAGACTCTTTGCTTCGTTCTAGACTATTTGTGCACGGTTGGAACACTATCAAAAAGTCATTATTGTAGAACAACATGAAAATTAACTACGTGGAGTGAAGTGAGGGAAACCATGAAGAAAGTTGTGATTATTTATAATTATTCATTACTGGAGAACCTCTTATGGGCGCAGAGCCGACGACAAACTGTGCTTGATTGTATATCTCATTAAGCACTTGATGCAAAACAGCATTATACCCCAATCCACAGTGGATGATGATTTTTTTCCTTGAAATTATTTTTTTTTGGATTATACACAAACAGACACACTCGTCTCTGCTGCGCTGCTCAAAAACAACATGGATGATTAAAAAAAAGAAAGGGCTTCAAAGTTTGTCAAAAATAAGGCATCACTTTAGCTTTAGCAATTAAAAATTTTATATCCAGCAAATACTGCTTAAAAAAAACCCATGAAATTAAAAAATAGAGATCATAACTTTTACAGTTTGAGGAAGATTTAGGTTTATATTCATGTTGCGAAGTAAGTAAGTAAGTAAGTTATTTGTATCTATATAGCGATTTTCCAGACCAGGGTCACAAAGCGCTTAAACAATGAAAACAATATTCAATCAAATATATACTTTAAAGGTCAAGATAATACTGAGAACAACACAGGAGTTCCAGAAAATCAAGGAAAAGCCTGAACAAATAAGAATGTTTTAAGATGTTTCTTGAAGGAGCCAGTAGATCATCAAACACAGACGGAGAGGAAGATCGTTCCAAAGCTTAGGAGCAACAGCCTGGAAGAATTTCTCTACTCTGGTCCTGAACCGTGTGCGAGGAACCATAAGTAGATTCTGATCCATAGACCTCAGAGCCTGAGCTGGGGTGTAAGGCTGGATCAGATCAGTGATGTAAGGAGGAGTCTGACCATGAATAGATCTGAAAGTAAGAACCAGAATTTTAAAGTTGATCCTGAAAGAAACTGGAAGCCAGTGAAGAGTTTTAAGGATCAGAGAAATGTGAGTTCTTCTACTTGAGCAGCTCAAAATTCTCGCAGCGTTCTGAATCAACTGCAGGCGAGACAGCTCCTTCTTGTTAAGACATGAAAACAAACTGTTGCAATAGTCCAAGTGAGAAGACACAAACGCATGGATTATAAGCTCCAGATAATGTTGTGAATAAGATAAGATAAGGAGCAGGGATTATGGACGTCAACCATACGAGTTAAACTAGAATTTGTTGAGTTAAGGAGGACAAAAACAGATACCGTATTATTCAAACTATATGGTGCATCGGACTATAAAGTGCATTGAGCACAGTGTGGCTTTGTTGTTATACTTGTAGTAATACTGCGTAGCCTCGCGCAGTAACACTAAAGAGCTTTTTGGTGCGTTTCACAGTTTACCAAAGTCGTTTAAAAATTGTTGGGGTGATTTATGAGCGTTAGTACCATAAAATCGTGGTGCACCGGATTGTTAGGAGCACTTTTGATTTAGGTGAAAATTTAAGTGTTCTTTATAGTCTAGAACAGGGGACGGCAAACTCAAAGAGCCATTTAAACCAGTTTCCTACAGGAAGGAAAAAACCCTGGGAGGCTGAAAGAAATTATAGTTCATAAGGTCTTGTTTTTTTTTTGGTCTGCAAAAAATTTGAAAAAACATTTTTGAACAAACTAAATAAAGTTCTACAACATTGTTGTGCGTGTTGCTGTTCCTTTAAGACTGTGACAGGTGGGTGAGAGGGGAGCGAGGAGCTAATGATGGTCTTATATCAGCGAAGTTAGGTCCGATAGTTACAGTTTTTGTTAAATAAAAGGTAAAGTGAAGTACAGAGCATAATTTTTTCATGCGTCATTGGAAAAATACTTTTATTAAATATCCACATTTAAACCAATGCCCTGTCAGAAGGCTGAAAGCGTTGCATGCAGCTCCGGAGCCGCGGGTTGCCGACCCCTTTTCTAGAAAAATGGTATGACATTTGTTGCTTTTTAACATAACCTTCAAAAAACATACAGCTGCCACCCACTGACTTATGATCCAATGTTCTGGCTATATTTCTTTTTTCCTTAAATCAAACTTTTTTACTTTTGCTTTGAATTGGATTTTGGAGTTAGTATTTCGTTTTTTTTTATGATTTGTACATATTTGAAGCGATGCCATCACTAAAAAAAAAAGGCAATTCCACCAATCTAGCCACAACTTCTCTCCAGTTCGTAGCCGTTTAAATCTCCCCCTCTAACCACTCCGCTGAGATGGTAGGATTTTGTTGTTTTTAGCCCGCCCATTTTCTTAAAAATCAAAATTGTGCCTTACAATCCAGTGCATCTTTTGTGTTTATTTTGTTTGTTCTGGCTGAACTTGAAGCAATTTTGTGTGGTACCAATTCTGGAAAATTTGTCAAAATGTGTTCCTAGAAAATTGGGTAAGCTGTGACAGCCCACGCAAGGCTTTTTAAAATTACTCCCGTCTCTCAGGAATACTGTAATGACAGTAGGCTTTGCCCAAGAAAGCGGAATATAAACATAATTAAATGTACTATATTAGGTAGAAGATTTCATTTTTTTTATTACAGGCAAAGACGATCCTGAGGGTACACAACCAACACTTAATGTTATAAGAGCAGACAAACTAATATGTTCATTTGTTCTGGCCATTTGTTGTATGTGATGACATGCCTAGTTGTGTAACCTTTCTCTTGCTTGGTGTCCTTTGGGATCAGCTCCTGAGCTTGGCTCTCTCCAGTATGAGCAGTTGAAGATTAAATATATTCCAAGGTTTTTCTATGCACCATCGTCCCCTGCATAAACCCCCTACCCCCGTTAAAAAAAAAATCAGCTCAACCTCTTCTGATCCCTGTCAAAATGTGCACAATAACAACTGGGATAATCTCAATGCTAATCGCTGCAGGTTGCTTTTGTTTCCTTTAATTGGACGAGCTCTTATGATCAGCATTAAAGGAGCTCAGCTTTGAATTTACACTGCATTTCTACCCAAGATCTCACAGGTTGGAGTTTGCTTGAAGTCCATAATTAAGTCCACGCAGACACGCATGTGGTTCAATCAGCCTTCCAGGAATCCTTTAGAGACCGTCTAATCCTTCTCAGAAACATTTGTACAATTAGATATTTGGCCCACATACACCGTGTTTCCTGCCCGCGGCGCTCCCTCTTCTCAGAGGTTTTAGGAATAATCTCTACGACTGCTAGGATGGCCAACTATAATGATGGAAACAGATATTTTAAAAACAAGACGTGGCAAGACTGTCTATGAAGGTCTCAACTAGAAAGCATTTAAAGAAGACAATGATTGTTTATAATCACGGATGTCAACTTATTCTATATTTAGGTGGTGGTTCTTTACACTTTATCATTCCATCCCACAGTAAAAACTGTGTTGAGAATAATTTATATTTAGTTTTTTTGTAACAGAATAATGCTTAACATTCTACAGTTGAGTTATGAGCCTGATTAATATTATTTGCATTTTAGAATTTTGTATAATTTCAGAGTTTCTTGAAAAATACCATATACTGTATAAATTATCATGTTATGGTATGTAACATTTTTTTTATACTTTTATTTTGCTGTTTTTTCCCTTTATCTTTGTTCTTTATATTTGCACTTTGTCATCTCTTGCACTTTTGAACTTTGGTCTCATTCTTATTTTAAATGAAACTATCGTCATTGAAACACATTGCAGGTGTCAGTGCGCAGGATTTAGGCTGCTAGCCTAGAGGCGTCTTCTAAAAACAAGCTAAACATCACTTTCAGCCAATCATCGCCGCTGTCCCATGTAGCCCGAACTCATTCTGTTTGGGGGCCTCATTTATTTAATATAAATTTTTGGTTTTTGCTACGAGTGTCCCCTAATTGCTTACATTGCTTATGTTCTACTACTTTTTAACGCTGGTTGCAACCAGCCATTGGAATTTTATTGCCGACACACGTTTTTTCCCTATCGAAACAAGCTATTAAGTTGTTTCACTTTATTACTACTGTTGTTTTTTGGTAATATTAGTGTTTCCTCGAGACATTTACACCGGTATCTGCTCCGAAGACATGTTGACAGTGACGTAGCTACTGTTTAGTGCCATCTACGTCACTAAGATGGCGGCCATTAAGGGTGGAAATTGTCCATCGATCCACACTCTATTTTCTGGCTATTTGAGTGTGCCAATTGCTCGTTTTTCCGGAAACAGCCCCTTGCCGTGTCTCAAATCCCATACTTGCGTACTCCAAGTTAGTATTTTTTGTGCGTCTCAATTCTTAGTTATTCAATACTACATTGTCGTACTAAAACGCCCACAAAACTGAGTGTTGTTTCGATGGACACTATCTACCCTAAATGACTGCCATCTTAGTGACATTGTTAACGGAAGTTCTGTCATACATATGCATATATATACTGTATGTATATACTTACAGGTGCATTTTCAGCTAACAGTAGGAGGATGACACCTCTTGGGTGCTGATACCGACGCCAATATCTCGCGAATATTTCAACTTCCAAACTTGCAAAAAGTGCTGCCAGCAGGTGTCGATAGTGTTCCAACAGCTGGTTGAAACCATTGTTAAATAGTAGTAAAAGAAGAAGCTGTCGCATAATTTCCTGTTATTGCGTAGCGGCAGTGTTTGATTTGAGACATACTATCTGTTGAGAACTTGCGTACTAGTTAGTGCGTACCCTATCCTGATGCATACTCACTTCTAGTATACTAAGAGAAGTATGTGATTTGAGACACAGCACCGGTCTTAAGGTAGCCAGCCTCAAGTGGACACTTGATGAACTCCGGCTTTTTGCACTTCCACATTGGACAATATTCTTGCTGCTTTGGATATAATCTATTCCCAAATGTTCCCTGTTGAATAGTGTACCGCAGGACCAGCGTGAACACAGGGTGTTTAGTGTTGCTATAAATAGGTTGAGTGTGCCTGTGTTTCCCTGAGATAAAAGTGTACAATTAAGACTGAGTGCTGAAATGATGGGTGTAAGATGAGTGCTTTGGATGGAGGATGCAGATGGCACGAGGCTCTCCCGCCTCGGTCCCCCTCATGCTCCGTCCATCCTGTACCATGTAGCGCTCAACCTCCATTCCCTGTCACTGCCCCCTTAAACAGGCTCTTCCCATTCAGAGAAAGAAGCTTTTAATTGCATTTCCATGTAGGTGTTTTTTGGAGGGTGTCATTCCCCAGGCAGAACTAAGAGTGCTCTGAGACGAGCAGTACATGCTCACCAGGCTAGTCCAAGCCCGCCAGGGGAAATGCGTAACAGTGAAGAGGTGCTGGAAGTGCTCATCCCCCCTGTCGGGATGCGAAGGAAGAAAATAAAAAAAAAAAGCCATAACAGCGAGATATAAATAAATGCATGGGGGAAAGCGTTTTTCTTCATGGATGGAAAGCCTTTAACCTTTTGGTCCACTTAAGCCCGTAAATGCCTCAATGACATTTCACTTGCATATTTTGTTCTCACCAGGAAGAGAAGAAGAACATTTTAAGATAATTTGGTAAAGCCTTAATGGATTGCAGAAGCTTTTTGTACATCAATAATTGCAATATACGTCCGTCACTGCACTGAGCTGCATTTTTTATCGCCAGCCGTAAAGCAAACTACGGTTAAAAGCAGTATGATAATTATTATTTTGCTGTGAATTTATGACTATGAGTGTTTGGCATTTGCAGGGGCCCTGAACCGGTCCGTGAGCCGGGTCGCACAGAAATGCGACTAATTTAAATCATTTCTGTTGTATTGATTATTACTGTCTGGAAGATGTTTTTTTTCTTTGTTTTTATGGCAACATTTCCTCTAATAAACGATTGAATTTCAAAGCAAAACAAAACTCTATACACTATAGCAAAAGTTATGTTCTGGTAGAAGCAAGTGCCTGACGTCAGCACTGACATTTTGGTAAGATGTATTTTTCATGCACTTAGTAGTTAGTCGATCCAAAATTCAAATGTCACTCATTTTCTTCTCACCCTCATGGGATTATATACTTAGTCTTTTTGAAGTTATAGGCAAAAAAGTGCTCTATATCCATATAAGGGTTGCAAACATTGCTCATTTTCTTCTTCCCCCTCGTCCAAAAAGACACTCTTACAAACTTATGTTATTAAGTTATATTATACTCTTATCCAAATACCTCCATACTGCTGGCTGTAAAGTTCCTCTTGTACTGAAGCCTTAACATGAAGAATTGTTCTAAAAAATAATTAAATGAGTCTATATTTTAGGATTGTTTTCAACGTAAGAACCCTAGCCATGAATGTAAATCTTTAAAAAATATACAAAATATACGAAAATATAATTTTTTCTTTTGAACAATTCCTCAAGTCGAGGCTTCAATACAAGCTGTATGAAAGTATTTCAATGTTTATAGGTATGTTAACATGAAATAATATTCACATTTAAATATTTAAATTATAAAATAAAAATCATTATAGAAATTCTTTAATACAATTAATTTAATATAGCATTAATTCAATTAAACAATTCAGTGTTTCAACGTTTAAAATTCATAAGGTCAACCAGTAATTTAATGATACTTCCATTTGTTCAAAGCTTTTTTTACGAACTATTAAATGAATTAAAAACACAAGACGACACAAATCCTGTATAAAAGCGTTTATCTTCATCAATGTAATTAAAAAGCAGGTAGCTGTATGGAAAAAGGCAAAGACAAGTGAGCATTTTTGCCCATGACTGACAAAATAAATATTATAATATTATATTATAATAAATACTAAAATACTTGAGTAGAAAACGTGTGAAATTTGAATTTTTGGTGAATTATCTCTTTAACAACATGGGCGATTGTAGCATCCTTCAGGCCACTTCTTACAAGCAGAGATTATGAATGTTGGTATAAGAGATTTTAAGATGTTTGTAGGAGAAGCTAAAGGGCTAATATGCTAACTACACAGACAGGAAACACTTGCAAATATTGTGCATCTACACTGTCAGCTTGCAAGATAGAAAAGTAGTATGGAGATATTTGGATGTTTTAAAGTTTTTCTTTTTGGATGAATAAAATTGAACATGTCCATGAATCCCAAAAGGAAAAAATGAGTCTTAGTCAACATGAGGGTGAGTAGAAAATGAATGAAATTCGGATGAACTATCCCTTTATTTTTTCTTTTCTTTGCCTGTCATTTTTTATTTTTTTCAGTTTTTATCTCAACCGGTCTTTAAATGGGTCATAAATACAAAATAAGTTGGGGACCCCTTGCTTTTAAGTTTCTGTTCTATCGAGAGAGCAGCCACCAGTTCTGATGTCTGCCATCACACGGTCCACTTCAGAGAGCAGTTATTTCGTCACCTTTGTATTTTCCTCACCCCAGATCTGTCATGGCATGGACTCCATCAGACCTCTGAAAGCGATGTGTTGTATCTACCACCGAGATGTCTGATAGAAAATCCTATAAGCTGTGAAGTTGGGGTGCAGGGCATTTGTCTAGCACATCCATTACACTTGACTGGATTGACATGTGGGGAAGTTCAACACCTTTAACTTCTAAAACGACCCCCAGTAGCCATGTCTTTTCAATCCAGTACATATACACACACCAGGCCATCCATATATAATGAGCCAAGTCACTTTTCACAATAACTGTAACATTCAGCAACATATTAACGATTTCTGATCCATTTTTGAGCCATTTTTCTCTATGAAATGTCTTATTTAGATTTGGGAAGGGGTGATAATACTCCAGGCTTGTTTTGGTTTTGGTGTTATTTTCCCTAGAGGCACTTTTTTTTTGTGTGTGTGAAAAACAAACATTCAATATTTGTTTTAAAATAAAGTTGTCTGTGAATCACAGCTTGAACTCTCACTCACCTGGCAAAGACCCTCATATTGTCTTATTATTCAAAGTTTTTAGGGAGTAAGAAAAACAATGTTGTTTTCTTCAAAGGATTTGGAGCTTCAAAGATGTGTTTTTAGAGCTCTAAAAACCACCCTCATCTTACACTACATGTGTGAGTAGGACAAGTTAAAAACTACAAATAAAATCAAATTAGAATCGGATAATATAATAACCGCAAAGTACCAGGTAACTGGATATTTGCGTTTCATAACGTAATTCATTGTGAAGTGGAACAATCCATCATCCTTTTTTTAAAGAAACAAACATTAAAGTCTACTCAAGAGGTTAGCAAAGTCACATTAATAACTCATAACCTCTATATCTGCAGCCAGCATCAATTATTTGGACGCAGTTCAAGTCGTGCGTTATGGATCATCGGTCAATTGGGATTTCGAAGGATCTAAGAATAGCTCACATCGGCATCAGCTTCTCTGGTCTCTGATCAAATATTGGAGTTTTTAAGCTTTATTCTGCCTTTTGAACTAGCCCGGCCCGTCATTGAGCTTTTTTTTTGTTGTGCCAAATATGATTTGAATTCTGTGAAACTGTAATCAAGTAAGTTTATTAAAAAATATATTTATTCCAGCAGTTCTCATCTCCCGCAAATCTACTGGAAATTCGCCTTTTTAATTAACAGCGATTTCTAACCACTGGACCTTAATCACTTGTAATATCACAGTTGGTGTTAACTGCTTTGTATTTGTATGACCTGATGTAATATCAGCCTCATTTTCCACAGCAAATACATATTTAATTTTAAAAAATCATGAAACGAAAAGGCTACCATTATGACCTTATGGCTAAGTATCTTTTAAAAGCTCAGACTCAACCTTTTTTTATAAGTGATACAAACAGTCTTTCATCTAATTCAAGGTTATTCTTTGAATTAGAAGTGATTTTAAAATCTTGCTTATATACCCATTTAACCAGAAATTCACCTGCAGTTGATATTTGACATCTCTTTAATTGAAATTATACAATATTTTTTAGATGCATTCACTTGCTTTTTCCTTCATTTGAATCGTGGAGAAAAAAACAACATTTGAGTTACTGAGACTCAGGAAAGCTCAAGTTTTAAAACCTGATTATATTAACTTACTTTCAAGTTGTTAAACGAAACTAGTTTTATCTATTTTAACACATTATTTATTAGGCAATTCAAGCGCACATTGCTAATGACGGCAAGTGCTGTAATAAAACTAGTCTACTAAGTCGGCTTTAAACCAAAATTGATCCACTTTCCAAAAATTTGGAACCAGCCGGTTCCACTTAAAAAGGACATTTAATTTAACATATTAAGACCACATAGATGATATCAGGCGTAATCTTAAAGGACCTATACGCAGTTTTTAAAATTAGTGTTTGTCTCCCCCTAGTGTGAAGACGAGTTTAATTGCAATATGTCCTATTATCTGTTTTTGCTGTTGCCAATATTCTTTGTTAACATTGGGTTATAAAATAAAGCTCTTGCAGTTTGTTTCAGGTATTTTATTCTTGGTAGAAATGTCCCAGTACTTTTTTATTAGTAAAAAAAAAAGCGAGACTCAAACAAAGTATTGCCGTGGAGACCATTGTTAAAACAAATATTTAGACAAATTGTTAGATATTAACTGATCAGACACAAATAATATGTAAAAATAAAGTTAAAATATTTAAAAACATTTTACAAATTGTTGCTTTAAAGTGTTCCTCAGACAAAATAAAATCCATGAGGCTAGTATGAAAGTGATATGTTTCCCTGTAACCACTTGACACTCGCAGCTGAAAGTCAGTCAAGCTCAGTCCCAATTTAAATTGTCAGAATGTTGTTTAATTGAACAGTTAATAATTCATGAGCAGATTAGCCGACCCCGGCTGGTGGAGAGGATGTCGCTCGCTGAGCGCCCGAGAATCTCAACCTTGAAATATTCAAATAATACGTCTCCACTGGGCGCGCGAACGTGGAAAACACGGCGCCAAACTCATCATCCCTTCTGTTTTAATCAGCGTCACAAGAGCAAATGAGTTCCTTTGTGATTAAGTTCTGATTTAATCATAAAGGCAAAGGCTTAAACATGTTGATTGAAAACCAAAACACTTTGAAAAGATTTGTTTCTTTTAGATAAGAGTGAATCATATTATGCAATTATACACGTAAATCCCTGGACTTAGTCATGTTATCTAGTGATGTATGAAGGACTCGAAACAGGCCTTTCGACGTCACCGTGTCACTAATGAATCTATTAGATGAGAATGACCAGCTGAAGTCACGCGTAGATCAATGTTCCGCCGATTCGTTCCCCCGCAAGATAAGGTCCTCGCCTGCCAACAAGTTGCCTAATACAAAACAAGTGTTCAGGGCAGGCACAATCATTTCCCCACCTACCTTTGGGAACGACTTCAATTCCTACTGGCCGCTCTCCAAAATAATGTGGTAGATCAGCTGCCGTTCACCGGGAATTAATCATGATTTAAACGAAGCAATCCTGAGTGCATTCACGGCCGTTCGACAGACTGCGAGATTGTTTTCCTCCCCTTAATTGTCAGCCGCTGAAACAACCTGATGGTGAGACGTTCCCCGAGTCGGGGAAAAGAGGCTGCGATGGTGGAGATGCGAGTTTATAAAAATGACAGGGTGAGAGAATATTGAGGCGTCAAGCGGTGCTTAGAGGTGGTGTTTGTTTATTGTGATGAACTTTAGCGAAAATATTGACTTGTAAACCAGTGGCGGCTGGTGAAAAATATTTTAGGTGGGTCTCTTTTCAAGTACATTTCCCCCCTGTATCCTATTTATTACATGTACAAATCAACACATTAATACACCGTGTTCCAAATTATGATGCAAATTGTATTTAAGTTTTTATAAAAATTACATTTTTTGTTTTGTAATTAAACTCATGGATGGTAATTGTTTGATTTGTAGTTGAACCTTGTTTGATATTTAGTTAAACATTGTTTGATTTTAGTAGAAAATTGTTTGATTTCAGTTGAACCTTGTTTGTTTTTTAGTTGAACATTGTTTGAATTTAGTTGAAAATTGTTTAATGATTTTATTTTAAAATTGTTTCATTTTTAGTTGAAAAATGTTTCATTTTGAGTTGGAAAATGTTTCATTTTTAGTTCAATTGTTTGATTACAGTTGATCCATCATATTTTTAAGTATATATTACATAGGTATCTTTCGCTTTATTACTGTAAAGTTGTGTCAGTAAAAACGTCATATAAATCGTATAGTTACACATATTTTCCGTTCATTCATGGAGATTGGTCTTTTATGTTTTAAAAGATTTTTTTTTTTCGATTAATATCACACAACTTTCTTTAATTTTACAAAATATGCCTTTATAATCCTAAAAAAACTACTTTATTTCGGCGTGAATACGAAACGCCAAGCATAGTCATTGACTGTAATAAATCTTTGTGATGAAAATAATCATATATTTTCTAAACGACTGACTTTGAAGCCAAAAAAGAAGCTTTAAGTTCAGGGGAAGAGTCGAGTTTCTCTGAGAGCGTTGCTTTTGTTTGCAAATTATGACGCAAATTGTATTTAAGTTTTTATAAAAATTACATTTTTTGTTTTGTAATTAAACTCATGGATGATAATTGTTATTGTAATTATAAAGGGCGTTCTACATTATTAAGCAGATTACAATTTCCAAGCAATATGGTGGTAAAAAAAAAAAAGGATCTCTCTGCTGCCGAAAAGCGTGATATAGTTCAATGCCTTGGTCGAGGTGTGAACACCTTAGATATTTCTCGAAAACTTTAGCGGGATCATCGTACTGATAAGAGATTGGTTGCCGATTCAGAGCACACACAGGTTGGTGCAGATAAAGGCACAACGAGGAAGGTTTCGTCAAGACCAAAAGATCGGATTAAGAGAGCAGCTGCTAAAAGGCCATTACAAAGTAGCAAAGTGATATTTGAAATACATGAAGACTCATTTTCAAACAGTTGAGTGCTGTGCAACCCTGGAGAGCATTGAACTTAGTGGGCGTGTCATGAAATTTCATATGACGATTCACATTCCGATTATAATCTTGGTCCGTGTCTTCATTCAATGAAATATAGTTTATCAATGTAAAGAGTTCTGAAACTATACAATATTATAAATGCTGATGATTAAAACAATGTTAATTTAAAAGTAAATTGTTTAAAGATGGAAGGAAAAAGTTAAAAAAAACTTGAAGTTGAATGTTGTTGGATTACAGTTAAAAATAGTTTGATTTCAAGTTGAAAATTGTTTGATTTTATTTATCCAAAAGATTGGTGGATTTTAGTTGAAATTAGTGTGAACACAGTTGAACATTGTTTTAGTTGAATTTTTTAAAAATTTGTAGTAGACGTCAAAATTGTTTAATTAAAGTTGAATATTGTTGGATAATTGTTCGAGTTTTTTTGTTTTTTTTTTATATTAAAAAAAAGGATTTTAGTTGAAATTTGTTTGGATACAGTTCAAAATTTATTAATTCGTATTTGAAAATTGTAAAATGTTTTGGTGAAAATGGTTTGATCACAGTTAAAATATTTTCAACTAAAAAAATATTAAGAACTAAAATGAAACAATGTTTGTTAGTTCTAAAATGTTTCGTTTTTACTTGTTTGTTTTTTTGTTAAATCGTTTTTAGTTAAAATTTGTTTGATCATAGTTGAAAATTGTTCCATTTTTAGTTGAACATTGTTGAGTTAAAGTTGAATATTGTTGGATTACAGTTGAAAAATGTTTTATTTTTGTTTTTAGTTGTACATTGTATGATTGTACTTGTAAGATTTTTGGGAAACCAAAAAAATAGGATAGTATAAATTGAAATAAATAATGGAAGGCAATCAAAAATATACTGTGCTTCACTGAAGACACCAAAAATTGTATGCTTTGAAAACAAACCATGGTTCCTGTCTCTAGTGGTCTTCGGGTTTTGGGAAATTCTTTTCGCAATAAGCCCAACTCTCACTTCAGACCATATTGTGTAAATCTACTAAAAAATCTGACACCGCGTCGTAAAATTTTACACGACGCACAAGCTTTGTTATAGCCTTGAATAAACCAATTGATGTAGCGCTGATACCACTGGGTCGATGGGACGAGATTATATTATATGAAACAACATTGGTCTGAATTGACGACATCAATATGAGAATCAATGTTCCGGTATCTTCCGAGTCCATTTGTTTCTTAGACGCCGCCTCAGAAATGTGTGAAATGAAAGGAAAGAAACTTCCTCTGTTCATGTTGAAGAAAGTGTTGTTTGTGCAAATTTGCTTACCTAAGAAAGTGAACAAGTTCGGTCAAATACTAATGTTTTTTGTATATCTATTTTACCTTAATCCATTCTACCGCTGCAGATTTGAATCATTGAATGAAAAAAAAAGGCCATTTTCCCCTCACTAATTCTCATATGCTAATGGAGTGTTTACCATCTACAAGGATACAATGGGCTGCTCATATCGAACAAAAGTAAGTAATTTAGGTGACAAATGGTTCACTTCTACCGGCTGGTTGCTGGTTCCATTAGCGGAACAGGTGAAATGCCACTGCGGAATAATAAACGGTTGCACTCAACTTGATGACTCAGCTCTATTTTTAACTCATTTTCCTGAAGTATCTTGCTCACGGACACCAAGGGTAGTCGGTGATAAAATACAGGCTGTGAGAGTTTTCACGAGGGATATGTGTGAAATTGTGTCATTTTACTTTTAATAAATGTTCTGTTGCTCATTGATTAGAGGTTGTATATGTGTGGGTGGACTGTAGCATTGATGCATGTTTAGATATAAATACATAATTGACCGGGTCTCATGATTTTTCATGTTAATTATTTTGTGTTACTTTGTGTCTTTAGCTAATGCTTGTGTGTGCCATCTTAATGCAAAATATACATATTGCTCATATGTGTAATTAATAAGTAAAAAAATACAAATTAATGTCGATGTATAGAACTAAAGGTCATCAGTTTGCATATTTCAGTCTAATATTTATATTTTTTGTTGTTGAAAATTGTTTAATTTTACAATAAAAAAAAAATTGATTACATTTAAAAGAAATGTATTATTGTTGAAAATTGTTTTATAGTTAAACATTGTTTGATTTTTGTAGAAAATTGTTTGATTACAGTTGAAAATTGTTTGATTTTTAGTTAAACATTGTTTGATTTTAGTAGAAAATGGTTTGATTACAGTTGAACCTTGTTTGTTTTTTAGTTGAACATTGTTTGATTTAAGTTGAAAATTGTTTAATGATTTTAGTTGAAAATTGTTTAATGATTTTATTTAAAAAAAAAAAGGATTTTAGTTGAAAGATGTTTCATTTTTAGTTTAAAAATGTTTCATTTTTAGTTTAAAAATGTTTCATTTTTAGTTTAAAGATGTTTCATTTTAATTTAAATTGTTTGATTACAGTTGATTCATCATATTTTTAAGTATATATTACATAGGTATCTTTCACTTTATAACTGTAAAGTTGTGTCAGTAAAAATGTCATATAAATCGTATAGTTACACATTTTTTCCGTTCACTCATGGAGGTTGGTCTTTTATGTTTTTTTCGATTAATATCACACAAATTTCTTTAATTTTACAAAATATGGCTTTATAATCCTGAAAAAAACGTTATTTTGGCGTGAATACAAAACCCCAAGCATAGTCAATGACTGTAATTAATCTTTGTGATGAAAATAATAATTTATTTTCTAAACGACTGACTTTGAAGCCAAAAAAGAAGCTTTAAATTCAGGGGAAGAGTCGAGTTTCTCTGAGAGCGTTGCTTTTGTTTGGTTTAGGATTATCTTCAAATGGGTTCAAGAGTTTGCGCTGGAATAAAACTGCCGACTCTGATATTTATGTAGCTGAAGAAAAAAAATATAGAGCATCAATATATCAGAGGGTAATTTTAAGTTTACACCTTAACCCAACAAAAAAGACAAATATACCTGTTAAGGATAAAAACCTGTTCATGCAGATTTATTTTTATCCAAAACCTGACCTTGACTTAAGTTGAACATTGTTTGATTTTTAGTTGAACATCGTTTGATCTTTAGTTGAACATTGTTTGATTTTTAGTTGAACATCGTTTGATCTTTAGTTGACATCGTTTGATCTTTAGTTGAACATCGTTTGGTCTTTAGTTGAACATTGTTTGAGCTTCAGTTGAAAATTGTTTGAGCTTTAGTTGAACATTATTTGGACTTTAGTTGAACATTGTTTGAGCTTTAGTTAAATATTGTTTGGTCTTTAGTTGAACATTGTTAATCTTAAGTTAAACATTGTTTGGTCTTTAGTTGAACATTGTTTGAGCTTCAGTTGAAAATTGTTTGCGCTTTAGTTGAACATTTTTAATCTTTAGTTAAACATTGTTTGGTCTTTAGTTGAACATTGTTTGAGCTTCAGTTGAAAATAGTTTGAGCTTTAGTTGAACATTATTTGGACTTTAGTTGAACATTGTTTGAGCTTTAGTTAAATATTGTTTGGTCTTTAGTTGAACATTGTTAATCTTTAGTTAAACATTGTTTGGACTTTAGTTGACCATTGTTTGAGCTTTGGTTGAATATTGTTTGTTTTTTTTAGTGGAACATTGTTGATCTTTAGTTGAACATTGTTTGTTTTTTAGTTGAACATTGTTTGAGCTTTAGTTGAAAATTGTTTTATTTTTAGTTGAACATTTTTTTTAGTTTTAGTTGAACATTGTTTGAGCTTTAGTTGAACATTGTTTGATTACTGTAAAAAAAAAGTTTGATTATAATTACAAATCGTTTGATTTTTGTTAAATTGTTTGATAACAGTTGAAAATTGTTTGATTATAGTTAAAATTGTTACATTTTTTTTAGTTAAACGTTGTTTGATCTTTAGTTGAATATAATTTTATTTTTGGTTGAACATTTTTGATTTTTAGTTGAAGACTGTTTGATTACAGTAAAAAAAAAGGATTATAGTTGAAGATTGTTTGATCTTTAGTGGAAAATTGTTAGATTTTTAGTTGAATATTGTGTGATTACAGTTGAAAAATGTTTGATTTTAGTTGAAAAATGTTAGATTTTAGTTTAAAAAAAAAAAAGGTTTGATTAAAGTTGAAAATTATTTTTTTAATTCAACATTGTTTAATTTATAGTTTTTTAGTTTAAAAAAACAAGTCGTCATGTTTCTCCCAGTTCATATTTATTCAACAATGTTCTTGACGTCCAGAAAGGAGGTGAAAGTATAAACGGAGGCACTCTGGGTACTTTGTGGTTCACTTCACTTACTGGGTTGAAGGGGAAGCAAATTAAATATTTGTACTCTTTTTTTTTTCTCTCTCTTCTTCCCCCGGAAGATTCAAATGTGGTTTTCCAGCAGGATGAATATTTCACACGGGAGGGCCTGAAGAGAGTCGGTGCATGTTGTCCCCCCTTTACAATGGTTGTGCTGGGCTGGCAGCACTTTGGCTGCAGAGTGACGGAGGAAGCGGGAGGGCAAGAATGGCCTCCGTCCAGCTGAGATAATGGAATTGGTGTGTTCTCCCTCAGCTCTGCTGCTGGCTGGAGTTAATTCTGTTAATAGCGAGGAACTTCTCCTCTCCGAAGCCCGGGCAGTAATCACAGAGCGCACAAGGTGGCTTTTTATAAGATGGCTGATGGTTGAATAATGGATTAACTGGAAAGTGGCACATACAGCTTACAATTGTTCTAAAAGCTGCTAATGTGCAATCAAAAAAAAGACTTGGCTCTCCATGTTTCATTTAATTAAAAGGGTTCGTTCATGCAAAGGCCGCCGACGCACGCCGCCACCTTCGTGCACCTCGTCCGGATGAATAACGAACCCTTTTTTTTTGACAACTGGAGGTTATTTGTGTGGAGCAATATCCGACGTCTCCCAGGGGCTTAAAGTCGACATCGGCAGCCGTTGCCGTGCCAACGTTGGCGCCCTAAGAGACGGAGGGCGTAGCCCCTGAAATCAAACAAAACAAACAACTTCCCTTTAACCCTCTAACTCTTATATTCGCCCATTATGCACATGTTGATTCCGATAAAGGGAAACACTAGTTTCCTGTTTAGAACATCTGGACTGATGGTTCCTTTGTCTCGAGGTTTCATGAAACAATGTCGTCATGTTCAGATAACAGGTATGTGTTTGATCTTTTGAAAGTTGTTTGATTCAAGTAGAAAATAGTTTGATTTTAGAAAAAAATGGTTTGATTTTAGTAAAAATTGTTTGATTGCATTTACAAATTGTTTGATTATGGTTAAACATGGTTTTATTTTAGTTGAAAATTGTTTGATTATAGTTGATAATTGTTTGATTGTAGTTGAAAATGGTTTGATTGTAGTTGATAATTGTTTGATTGTAGTTAAAAACAGTTTGATTGTAGTTGAAAATTGTTTGATCAAACCATCAACTGTTTTTAACTACAATCAAACAATTTTCAACTACAATCAAACAATGTTCAACTACAATCAAACCATTGTTAACTACAATCAAACAATTATCAACTACAATCAAACAATTTTCAACTACAATCGAACTGTTTTTAACTACAATCAAACAATTTTCAACTACAATCAGTTTGATTGTAGTTGAAAATTGTTTGATTGTAGTTGAAAATTGTTTGATTGTAGTTAAAAACAGTTGATGGTTTGATCACAGTTGCAAATTGTTTGTCTTTAGTAGAAAATTGTTTTATTTAAGCAGAGAATGTTTTGATTGTAGTTAAAAATTGTTAGAAAATGGATGATTTTGGTTGGAAATGGTTTGATTTTAGTTGAAAATGGTTTGATTCTAGTAGAAAACATTTTTATTATATTTGAAAATTGTCATGTAAGACATAGGCAAAATAAAAAAATGTAAAGTACAAATGTATAAAAGTAGGAATGGGGTCATGTCTCTGAATGAACACACCCCAGGTTCAAATCTCTGATAAAGTGTACGCCGGCCCAGCATTGGACAACAGTAACTGATTCTAGTGTTTGTTTGGTTGAAATCTTTAAAGTAAGATTAGTGGGTGAAGAGGAAACATTAGTTGATGTCAGACAATTGTGAACAAAGTACTACGACAAAGATGAAAGAGGAAGCAAAAGCCAGACTAGAGTTTGTACCAGGAGCCACTCAATGCAAGGAACATAAACTGCAAGAAAAGTGATGCTATGGTTGTCGTCTTTCTTCTTGAAGGTACAAGAACATTGTGTTTTCATAAGTTCAGTTCACTTTCAAACAAGGTGCAACGTGCTGTCACTTTAACAAGTACTACAAACTCCTTTCGTGTTGTTTTGATGTAAAGCAAAATTATAAATATGTATTTAAATACATTTGAAAAAAAGTAGATGTTCTGGAGAATAACTGTGGAAAGATCTAAGAGTGAAATCTTTAAGAATGATTTTACTACAAGGTGTTGGTAGGTTATAAACACTCGACTGTTCTTGTGTAACATATTCAAAAATATTATTTAATTCGTTTTTTAACACTATGATTTATATATTGATAATGTGCGAATAGTGTCTGTATTTATGTACTGCATATCATGTGGTTTGCTTATATAGTATAACATTATTTATACTTACGATCAATGATAAGTGTTTTTAATCAAAAGTACGTTTTTATATTGGAGAAAAAAGCATTTTTGAAAAAAAAAAAAATCATTTTATTTGGTTTTCCTTTTCCAAAAAATGTATAAATGTCAGGTTAGGAAGATGACTTGAAGCTAAAACTAAAACAAAGAACAGTTATCAGATATGGTTCAAATTCAAGTTTTACTTGCACAAGGAGAGAGAAAAAAACACATGGATTGATCTGTTCGTCCCACTGGTAAGTAGAAATAAAACATATAATATATACATTATATTTAAGAAAGTATGTATATTCTAATGTTATTGCAATTATTGCAATTGAATGTTACATACAAAGAGTCTTAAGAAGAAAAAATGTGAATGTTTTTCTTTTCTTTCCTAGCGATAGATGCGTAATCGTTATTTTTATTCTACTTTTCACTCCATTTTAGTTTAAAAAGCCAATATATACAACCAGTCTATTGGACCAATGAAATACTGAATACTCTAAGTCTAAGAGAACAAAATGAAAAGCACAACAATACTATAATTCATGTAATTCATGGCGTTCAACTCGGTTGCTGTGGCGATGCTACAAAAACAAGACAAACAACAAAAGGTGACATAAAAAAACAACAACATATCCACATCAAATGCCAGCTCTGAAGATGAACTTTCAACTTCTTCTCTCCTTTCCATGAACTCGACGGAGAAACTCTAAATACAGCTCGTTGTTTGAGGCTTAGGTAAGACGACAAATACAGCGTGATTTGTACACACTACAGAAGCAATCTCCCGTAATCTTCACCTCCAGTTAATTACTGCAGACAAACACCGTGGATCGCCAGAGACTCTTATCGCCGCGCCTTGAATACGGAGGAGATTTGCCCCACATCTGATATGATTTCCAACTCTCCAGTTATCGTCGCAACAAAACAATTTGTTTGCCCTATTGTCGGGATTTATACCCTTTTTTTTTTCTTTTTTTCAAGCCACTGCGGATCTAAAGGAGACGGATGTGAATTCTCACTAATTACAGCAATTATTACCCGGCGATGATATAACAAGCTCTCAAACAATTAGCTTTTCTTTTTTCCTTTTTTCTCCCACGCAAGTGTTCCACCGCACAAATAAATTTCCCCCCTCTTAAAAACCGACCCGTAAGGAAAAAGCACAAGCATGTCGCTCATTGCGTTTCACAAGAGAAACTGAACAATTGCGACACCAGGGAGCCCGGTTGCATCCTGCTGAGCAACAAGATGTTGGGATGGTGACACTCTCTATTATGCCAAATGTACCAGACTGCTGACTAAACCAGTGTGTATACCTTACACACACACACACAAAAAAAAAAAAATATATATATACAGCCGGGGGGGCCGGAGAGGCAGCCGCGGTTAAGATTCTGTCCGACTTCGCTGATTCCACTGTCTGTGGAGACACTGTTCAATAAAACATGTTTTTTTTACTCCTAATTTAACAAGGCATGTTTACTCAAATCTTTTTTGTTTTTTTTGGGGCAATGCTGTTGGTGAGGGGGAGTTATAGACTTGCACGGTGGCAGCTGGGAACAACAAATACAAACATTAAGGCCATGTCTCGTTGGCTTTAGAGCAAAATCTGCGACTGCACTTTTTTTTTTTCCAGCGCCCTTGTTTAATGCTCTGCTCAAGGGGCGACGCTGCCGGCGCCCGGTAGACGGCACAGGTCCGATCACACCTTCATCTGTCTCCTTAAGGAGAGCTGCTGAAATGGCACTTCTTCTTCACATCACCATCAAACTGGGACACAAAGTGTTAGAATTCCCCGTGATTTTTTTTTTTTGCTGGATGACGGAAACAAACTCGCAAAGATTTCTCTACAGTCAGATTTAAATTCCACTAAGAAAATTGCCAGTTAGTCGATCTCTCACTCCCCAGTTTTTCGAGAGCCACATGGCAGGGGATCGTGGATGGCCTGCGGGGGCGTGAAAAGTGAGCACAATGGACAAAGGCATGTGTGGCAACTCGCATCCATTTCTTCTTCCCCTCGCAGCTATTATTGTATGAAAGTGCTGTCGACAGCTTTTGCACTGCACCGCGAGTTTGTGGGAAACAATGCGAAGAGAAAACCTGCCGTTTTGCATGGAAGTAATGATCCCCGAGAAACCCACAACCCCATCCCCGTATCAGCGCGGCTGCTCAACGGCACTCCATCTTCGGTCAATGAGGGCCCCCCGGAACAATAGTGACCACTCGTCAATGTGACTAAGAGAATGAGACAATCAACCGCTTGGGAAATGTGATGCATATTTACCAAACATTTTGTACGGGTATATTGAATATTTGTGTATGATGAACTCCCACGTGGGGGAGGAGGGAGGAGTAAGCAAAATAAGTATGGGTATTTGTGCTGATTTGACATGTCCCTTGCATGACTCTAAAGTTTGGGCCTCAGGAACCAAAAGTAGCCTCAATTTTTCATGCTGTAACCTCATAAAAGACTTATAAAAAAAAAATCGTTGGTCTATTGAACACACAAAAGCACACACTCACAGCACACACACATAAACCAAGGCAAATGGCACAAAAAGGCATATGAATCCACAAGAGCACACAACGTACATGCATGAACCAACAAACGCACACAAACACATAATTACACAAACGCAAATGACAAAAAAAACACACAAGCCACGCAAAAACACACTATTCACAAAAGCACATGACACACACTAATGAACACACAAATGAAGATGACACACACACGTGAACACACATAAATACACAAAGGCAAATGACACAAAAGCACATGATACACTAAAGCACATGACGGAAAAACATGTTACACAAACGTAAACGACACACACTAATGAACACACAAATGAAGATGACAGACACACATGAACACTATTAAATACATACAGGCAAATGACACAAAAACACACATGAGTACACAAAAGCACATGACGGACATACATGAACCCAAAAACACACATGACGCACACACATGATAACACAAATGCAAATGACACAGAAACGCACAAGACACGCCAAAACACAGTATTCACAAAAGCACATGACACACACTAATGAACACACAAATGAAGACGACACACACACGTGAACACACATAAATACACAAAGGCAAATGACACAAAAGCACATGATACACTAAAGCACATGACGGAAAAACATGTTACACAAACGTAAACGACACACACTAATGAACACACAAATGAAGATGACAGACACACATGAACAGTATTAAATACATACAGGCAAATGACACAAAAACACACATGAGTACACAAAAGCACATGACGGACATACATGAACCCAAAAACACACACGACGCACACACATGAACACACGTGATTACACAAACGCGAATGAGACAAAAACACACTATTCACAAGCACACGACACACACTAATGAACACACAAATAGGGATGACACACACACATGAACACACGTAAGGCCAATGACACAAAAATCCACATGAACACACAAAAGCAAACAACAGACATACATAAACCCACAAAAGCACACGCTTTACACTACGTTACACATTCACACTAACACACTGAAGGGAGTAGGCTGCGACGCGTCAACGCCAGCTCAACCAAAAGGAGTGTCTTGCTCGGGGACACAAAGTCACAATCTCGTCCGAATATGGGATTGAACCCGCAACCTCTCAGACCTCGAGTCAACCTCTCCGTCATCTATGAGCTATGACGCCCCTTAAAAAACATTTCCCTGATAAAAATAACTTTATAACAAATCTTAGCTAGATTAAATCTATTATTTCTGCTCAAATAATGACTTAAAGAGAACAACGTAACACATTATTAATTTACAGGTTTGTTCGCAGCAAAAGGAGGGAGAAAAAAAAGGGCTTGTTCTTAATGATGCTGATAAATTCTCTCGCCAATAAAGTAGAAAGTGGAGCGCTACTGAATTAGCAGAATGACTTCATTAAAATCTTAATTTATGGACCTCCTCTCTTTACACCACTGGAGATCATTCAGGCGAGTGGTTTCATACCTGCAACGAAGAAAAAAAAAAGAAGAAAAATCTCATGTTCCACTTCTCTAACGTGAAGACCAAACTTTGTGGATTTTCGGCTGCGCGGGATCTTTGAACCCAGAGGGATCAACACGGCCTCAATCATCCTGCTTTTTTTTCTTTTTTTTTCCCCCAAGTGTATATTCCAGCCCCAGATTGTGAAGGATTAAAAGATTTACCATGTGTCCTTCTTTCTGCATTCAAGGCACATGTCTCGTGTTGCGAATAATCTCTGGTTTCTAATGTTTAATGGCGCAGATGATTTGGATTCTGTATGATATCAGTCCTGTGCTTCATATTAAAGATAGTTTTATTTATTATTTTTGTACTTAATCTAATAAATAACGCACCTGATATTCTAGTTTGTATATTTATTCATCGCCATGTTCACTGTACTTAAGTAGTGTTTTTAATTTAATCATTTTTATTCCACTCAGGGACGTGTGGTCAGGTGAGGCAGTGCCTCTCTGTGCGCAATCCATCACAAACTGCGTTGATACATGAAATTGTCACGACTTGAGGCGCAGAGACTTTTACCACTAAAGGAAATAACGTGGACTTTTAAAACAAAGTAACAGAGAAAATTAAAATTAGGACCAGCAACAATGTATAAAAAAAGAGATAAGAATAACAAAAAATACAAAAGAATAGGAAAAAACTACATTTTGGCCTTAAATAAAATATAATTTGTTTTTCTCACGCTTATATTGACGCATTTAATACTCAATATTTATCTTTTAACCAAAATAAACATTATTCCGGTTTTGCGTTAACCGAACCAATCCCGTAAGGCCTGACACAATATTAACCAATCAGAAGCAACAAAAGGAGGGTCTATCACGGCAGACATCGCACAATTTCAACCAATAAGAAGCAACAAAAGGCGGGTCTATCCGTCATTACAGCACCGCTTTTCTAACGGCGTCGCTTCAATCCTCTCTCCAGCCAGCTGTAATCACGCCCACTTTGTTTATACAATGAGTCCCTTGGAGGTGGAGACTTCCTGGATTGATGACATGCAGTGACATTTTTTCAATAAAAATGGAGTTTTCTACAGAAACAATAGAGGTCCAAGATCAATTCAAGACAGACTTTTTTATTTTTATTGTAGTGGTGGTAAATGTGTTGAAGCTTAAGCTTAAGCTTAAGCTTAATTAAAATGTT
The DNA here is from genome assembly GCF_982586985.1 of Callionymus lyra. Taxonomy (NCBI): domain Eukaryota; kingdom Metazoa; phylum Chordata; class Actinopteri; order Syngnathiformes; family Callionymidae; genus Callionymus; species Callionymus lyra. The sequence continues at coordinate 13,623,030 of NC_141831.1, forward strand.
TATAAAGTATATTCAGGAGATTATTTCAGTTAATTGAATGTGGGGGGAAAAGTACAGACACTAGAGATATTTAAGAAAGAGACATTGAAAGAGTCATAACAAGTTTTTATTTTGGCAAATGATGCAATAGTGCAGGCCAACCAAAACCAATTTTTTTCCCCTGGAAATTCACTGACCAACTATCAGATACAAACTACTTAATATCGAGTTTGTTTTTCTACTCATTGTCACAAGTTAACAAGTGTGTTACTTTGAAGCATTTTGAATCACGGGCTAATGTTTCTTTAGTAATAATCAATAAAACAGAAATTATATTTCGTGAATAACTTGGCGGGATAAAAAAGACGACAACACATTTCATTAGAGTGTATTGCCACTTTTCAAACGTCAATTAATCAAGAATATTGTAACATGAAAGAAAATAGACGAATGAATGCAGCTGGTAAACACACAAAAAAAAGCGAGTTTGTGCGTTTGTTCGAGGAGCAGTGAAGCGACTTAACAAAAGAGCGGAATTATGCAAACAGAACTTTCAAAGCTACTGTTTTAATGAATATTTTGTATCATTCAGATCACTTGTGATGCTCATTATTTGTATTATTGTCGCTTATTTATGCCACGATATCGCTTATAATGGAACATGATTGAGATATAAATGTCACAGCTTTGTGTGGGGAAAAAAAAGCGAAATGATACCTGGATTGGAACGCTCCATTAGAGGCCACCTACATGTAATGGACTGAAATAGCCGCGTCTATATTCTCAGCTCTTTGGATGCCAAGAAATTGTGTGCTGCTGTCTGAGGCCTTGAGAGTCACCTCCAGCCTAATCACACCATTAGTGTTTTCCCCCCTGTGCAAATGTGCTTGCTGATGGCTTGTCTAATGTGAGAACTGTGGCCAGGCCTGCAAGAAGTCATCCGCTCGCCTCATTTTGGTCGCTTCATTGCACTCCGGGAAATATTTCATGAGGTTTAAGTGACTAAAACACCAGGATCTTCCCATTTTTTTTTTTCTTTTTTTTCTTTTTTAACAGATATTTACGCTTTAATACTAGATCTGATATTCAGGGGTTGTCAAAAATGAAGGGGGAATCCTAATTCTGGAAAAAAAATGTTTTAATTGCTGAAACTTGTGAGTATTGATTTCTTTATTTTTACTCTCACAGGGAATGGTTAAGGACGCCAAGAGTTTTCTCCAAGGCTGGAGAGATTTGAAGGTAAGCAGCTGGATTTTGTAGTCAAAGCAGGACTTTCAAAACTGCTGCTAACCCTTGAGCAAGGTTGATGTGTGGCTTGGGTTTAACAAAAAAAAGAACAACTCAAAGTATTTTTTTTTTTTATCAGTTGACTGATAGTAGATCATCTCAGTTTCAGAAGGTAATGCGTTCTTGAGTGAAACACTATTTTTATTTATGTTTGCAATCCTATAATTTGACCCAGCAGCTCCGATACCTCAGAGGCTACGAGTCCTCCTGGTTTGACAGAGAGCAGGCTCTCTGTATCACCGCGATCTATCCGACCTTCCATTCATCACCCCCGACTGTCAAACGGCATCGATGTTTTTTTGAAAAAGACTGACTATGAATATAACCTTAAATGCCTGACAGAGAACAGTGCAGATCACCAACTCGCTCGTGTCTGGCGGAGTCGGGATTTTTGACTTTTACAAGAAAGGGCTTCACTTTTGCAGCTGCAAGGACGCACACGTCGATAAATGGTTTCTTTCATTAATATCTTGAATGCATACTCTCTCGAATTAAGTCAAGGTCGAGTTAATTTTTTAATTCATATTAAAAATGATTTAAAACAATTTTACGTCAAATTCACGATGCTATGGGTTCAAGGAGGGCAACAGAATACATGGAGAACTTAAAATGATAATAATATAGGAGGATAATTGGAAGAGCACCATGGATCTAGAACTCGTTTTTCCAATTGTGTTCATTATTAATGTGGAAGATAACCCCTGAATTACACTGGATGCGTATTTGTTACGTATCTGTTCACGGAGTGCATAGGTTTTTATTTGAATCAATGGGACCAGGTTCATGAACACTGCACCGTGAATCTGTAACAGCTACTCAGAAGTAGCTTAAAAAGGGATCCAAACCATTCTCGTCAACCCTAAGTAAAATGGAATCTATTTTGTGTAAATCATGTTATAATTTGTTTAATTTAAGCAAGGACAATAGTTTAATAGTTTACACAAAAAATAATCACATCTAAATAAACAGATTACGCTCGATTAAGAGAAAATCTTTGGTGTATCGAACGCACAAAAGCAAACGACAAACAGAAGCAAACGACACACACATGAACACACAAATGCAAATGACGCACACAAGAATACACAAAAGCAAATGACACACACATGAATACACAAACGCAAATGACACACACATGAATACACAAGCCACACACACATGAACATACATGAATACACAAATGAAAATGACACAAAAATGCACATGAATACACAAAAGCACAATATACACAAAAGCACACACACCTGAACATACATGAATACACAAACGCAAATGACGCAAAAAGCACACGAGACCCAAAAGCTTGCATGAACACACAAACATACACGACTCACACACACACTTGAACACACAAACTTAGACGACACACACATGAACAAACGATTGTAGACGACACACACAAACGCACATTTTGAACTAGTCTTCCAATGAGACGCAATAAAACCATGGAACGATAGTTCAAATAACTATAAATAAACAGTCATGAGATCAAAGTTGAAGAAGAAAGGAAGGATCACCGAAAAATATAATCCAAACCAATCACATGAAGATAAACCATGGATAAAGCATTATACAATTTTGCAACTGTATAAAATGAAAGGCGGGAAAGGGGAAAAACATCTGTAACAGCCTGATGGCAATAAAAACACTAAACAGTCTACATTAACATAAACAACCTGTTTCCTTTGTTTTAATTCTGTAGTTAAAACAACATAGTGTTATATTGATAATCCAGTGAACTTCAGGTGAGGCACTGTACCAAAAACACTGAATTGAAATTAGTGTGTCTTGAAAGATGTTCCATTTTGTCAATTTATTTTCCACAATTAATTGAATAAATTCAATTTAAAATATATTAAACCTTGGCATCATTAGCTGATGTTTCTTTTTTTTTTTTAAAAGAGAAGGTTTATAACACACTTGACCACTGCAAAAAAGGTGCTGCTATATTATTATCTGCCATATATTATTTCGCAAAGGTGAAACCCAAAAGAGAAATTCACCAAAATACAAAAATGTTCGAGCTCACATTCAAGTTTTCATGCCCACTGTAATGGTGAGTCAAGTTTTGGTTCATGCAACGTGAACCTACCGATTCTGAACCCTCCACTCATAATTGCTCTCTTCTAAATGGGTTATCGTTCCGAGAAATTTGCACTGGACGCCTTTAGTATTTGTGGTTAAAGTTTGCTTTACCTTTTGATTTCAACCGACTGATATTTGATCTCAACTCTGAACCCGTTGCAAACTCAGCTGGAAGAGAGAGGGGGCACCAATTCACTCTCCGTGAGCTGAAAGAGTTATTAACTGACTTTGTTCTTGTGTGGACGGTGGAGATGAAGACCCAGGTTGACCTTTTTCCAACCAGCTTTGGCAGGTTATTGATTGGATTTCAACGCTAGTGACTTCTGCTCCAGTTACTCTTTCAATTTCTGAGCGCACAGTTAGGCTACCAGAACATTTCAAGCCAATTGAATTCAGTCCTTTCATCAGTGGCATGTTGTTTACTCTTCCTTTTCAGCCTAATTTTTGCCTCGCAAGAGGTTAAAGCATCAGTAACGATTAATTATTATTGGTAAGGTTGGACCTTTTGAGAGTGCCGGCTTTTTGTGGGATTAGTCAACTGACCTTGGGACACATTTAGTACTGAATGATTGAGCCAATATGTCTGTAGAATGTACAAAGTAATTCATTAAAAAAAAACAAGAACTTTATTTAGAGTTGGCCCCAAAAATGGGCTAATGAAACTGTCTAAAAATGTTTCCAAGTGTAACAAGAACCAAATCATAGCTGGTATTATAACAGTTTTTTGGCCATTTTAAAGCGATAGTTTACCCAAAATTCAAACTCATTTACTAAAGGTTGGAATTATAGAGTAATCTGTTCCTTTTCAGAGTTATGGAAAAAAAAGTTTGTTCATTTTAATTTAGTGACTGGAGCTAAATTGTCATCTTAATCCCCCCCTCCAAAAAAAAAAACAGACTTGATAGTTAGATGGATGGATGGACTTTATAAATCCCTTTGGAGATCTCCTTCGGGAAATTGGGTTTCCAGTTCACAGAACACAATAGTTTTTATAAAAAAAAAGAACAAAGGGCAAATATAAAGAACATAGATCAAAGGAAATAACACAAAGACCTAAAATGACAGCAAATCCCTCCATACTGCTTGTCTGTCATCCCTTTTATATTAAAGCCTCGAATAGAGGAATTGTTATTTTAATCTGGTATGAGGCAAAAGTTTAGAGAATAACAAGCAGACCGCAAGCACTCCATGTAAATATCCCAAGCTCGTCCAGTATAACATAAAAATAATCTCAACCCTTTGTCGACATAAAGGCAAGTAGAAAATGAGTGAAGTTTGAACTTTGGTTGAACTAACCTTTTAAGGTAAAATTGTCCTGAGGTGACCGAAAAAACACAAGCACGAACACCAAAAATAGGATTTTTCGGCAGAGTGGCCAGGGTATCCCTTAGAGATAGGGCGAGATGCCATCGAGTAGAACGACCACTCCTCCACAAAGAGAAGGAGATGGATAACATGGCTTGGGATTCTCATTAGGATGCCTTTTGTCGAATGTTCAGGGCATGACCCACACACTTGAGAGACTAAATTTCCCAGCTGGCCTTGGAATACCTCGGGGTCTGCCTGGAAAGAGCTGGACTAAGTAGCCAGAGAGACCAAAATCTGGGCCTCCTTTTTGCGCGACTCGACTTCCAGATATAAATCTCGACGACAAAGGAATAGTGTCCTTCACTTTCTGCATATCTAAGTTTCTCTTCCTAAGTTTGTTCTCCTTATATAACCAAAAGTGGGGCCTGTTGACAACATTTTAATTGGTTTCTCACATGGGAATCCCAAGGGGTCCGGGTGACACCGTGCGACACAGAAAAACAACATCTTTAGCTATATAAACAAAAAGGTTTATACGGTCTAGAGAATGGATTCAAAACAAATAAAAAGCCTTTTTATTTAATGACTATTAACATCATATGTTTAGGGACAAAGTTTGCGTTGACAGATTGTTTGGACACAGTGACAGGAAAGACGGTGAGAGAAGTGTAACCAAAGATGTAGTTTTAGGCATCAATACTGGTCACCAATATGTTCTGTCTGGACTCAATAGCAAAGTCAATTCTGTTTTCCAGACTGGATATTTTTAAATGATTTTAATTATTCAAATTGTGTTACCCTGTTGTGAAGCGAGCTTCACGAGTCAATGATCTTGTGTGGGATGCTTGCATGTCCTTCTCTTCCCTTGTGCCTTGAATCTCAGAATTTACTAAATGGATGTCAGTTATTCAGCTTGTATTCATTTGTGACCTTATAAAATTCATTGCCTTTTTTACAATTTGTTGTCGGGGGTTGTCACTGCAAGTCGTTCCCACTCACTTACTCCATTTGTTTACCCACAATTCAATTGAATTTTATTTTCAAGTGTCATAACAACGCTATCTCAGGACTCTCCACAGCTTAAGTAAGACTATATTGGAGAAAAGAAAAACAGGTCCCAGCAACTCAACAATGAGTGAATCAAAGCGTGACAGTGAAACTTCCTTTTAGAAACCTAGAGCAGAACCAAACTAAGTATTGACGGCCTCCTGCTTTGATCCTTATCCTAGGTTGTCTTCTCTTTCTTTTTCTGGGAACAACTTGAGCCTTTGTCAGTCCTTGGCGAACAACCTTGAATAAGAAACTTGGTTACGGTTACTTTTTCAAAAGTCTCTAAAATACTTTAAGTTACTTGTTGCTTTTTAAGTAACTAGTTACTTACTAAGGCAACTTTGTCTGACACTGGCCTGTCTACTTGGGAAATGTTCTCGTCTCCCTCTCTAACAAAAGAGTTACTGTGATTAAACAATTGAAATCAAAGATAATAGCAATAAATAAAATAAACAAATGCATATAAAATAAAATTAGTGGCACACGATTGTAATTTTTGTGGACAATACAGCTTGTAATTTATTTGATAGTATTGATAGGCTCATTTTTTCCATTGTATTATTTCTGAAGTAACTAAAAGACACACAAAAGTCAACATTTTTCTTTATTGTTGCTCACACATATCTATTAAATAAACACAATAAAGTAAACTAAGTGACACTTGCTAAAGACTAATCTTGATAGACGCGAACATCACTCAGATTCTTCGTTTCAGTTTCTGACTTAAAAATAAACTAATACCACTATACTATCTATAATGTCCCTATTGCATTAAAGCGCAACTTATGAAATTGAAAAAACTTGCTTCGAGTATTTCCTGTCCTGTGTAGCATGCTAGCATTTTAGCTTCTGCTATAAACAAGCCTAATACATGTACTTGTTTATTTTTTTTCAGATCAGTTTTAAATGTGGAGCCTTTGATACAAAACAGACGTTAAAAATTGGCAGTATAGAGGTATTTGGATGTTTTTTAGTTTGTCTTTTTGGACAAAGAAAATTGAGCTCAGTTCTCAACCTACATACACTTCTGCATTTAACAAAACAAAACAAAAAATGTTTTTACACTTTATATAATTATCAATCACAAACAAACATTCAAAAAACGAAATTACTACTTATTGTTGTTAATTTAAACTTGGCTGATGGATCGTATTATATGGAATTCGCTCAATGATCTCAACCACCCCCTCCATGAATTAAAGGTCAACACCTACAGCCTGGATCGTTTGACCCCTTTAATGAATCCTATCCCCACTGGGAACTGACCTTTCTTTTTAAAAAAAAAGAACATGAGTGTTATTCATCTCTTGTCTGATCCAATCCTTTAGAAATCCAGCAGCAGGCCAAGGCCTCTGAATCAGCAATAAATAAATGTTTGGATTGTATTGTGCAATATTTTTGTTGGCACTGGCAGATTCTTCAATACTACTCTCTGAGGGACCTATAAGTCAATTGGACCAGTAAATATGGAATTGATTCTCTGGTCGGTGATGCGCTTCTAAATATGTAGGCTGGATGTGAGCTGTGAGCTTGCATGAGTATTGAAATCCTGTTCGGTCTCTGCTCTCTAGAAAGTTGAGATTTTTGTGAACTCATGTACAATTTCTGACATCTCAGATCAGCAGTAATTTAATTAAAATAATTTCCTCTGTTAATTGTTGCCATAGACAATTTTTATCATAAGGATATACATTATTTCAAGATGCGTTGTATTACCTCCAAAATCAGACAACTTAATTATGGCCTGATCCTATCAATCATACAAAAACTGCTTGGATTTTACACTGATAACTTACAGGGTTTTCTGCTGGCTTCGACATATTCAGAAAACTAAATACATGTTATATTATATCCATCTGACCGCTCTGTTTCCAGTATATTGTTAGTTCATGTTTCAGATGGATTGATCACGTTTGAGGCCAGTAGAATAAAGTGCACGAATGCTCCTCCCCAAATGCAACACTAATAGACTCAGGGACTCATTAATTCTCGTGCTATTAGACTTTATAATTCTGAATTTGGTGGCAGGAGCAGAGTGAAAGTATGATGTTATTCTTTGAATCCTTTGTGTTATTCTCATTTTGAATTATGTTATTCATTTTGATCTATTATCTTTATACTTGCACTTATTATCCCTTGCAATTTGTTCTTTTTTTTTTACTCTTTGTTCTTTTTTTTTATGAAACTTGCTGTTCCGAACTGGAAACCCTTTTTCCCAAATCTCCAAAGGGATTAATAAAGTCAATCTATTTATCCAAAGATTGGTGGTGTACCTGAGCTTTAAGCGAATGAAGACTAGCCAATCAGCTCTCGAGTTGGCGATGCGTAGGATAGCTAGCAGACCTTACGTAAACTAAGATGTTCTTCCCCTGTTATTGTATAATACTGTGATATACTCTATTTCAAATGTAGAAAAATATGTACCAACCTAAAGAACACTGATGAACTGTAGAACAGAGAAATTGATTATTATTATTTGGAATCAATAATAACATTATAAAATGGATAAATGCTTCATATCAAATAATTAACAATCAGATCTACTCCAATTTATAACGTTCATAACCTGGTCCATGCATCCACATCCATACGTAATGGATGGTTTTTCTGTTGTATTTTCACAAAAAAAATGCTAATTGTCATTATTATTAACTGTTTTAGCGCTAAATAAAAAGTTTGTTTTGTTATTGCCTGGTTGGTATCATTTATGAATTGGCGATAATGCACATTTTATTGGACAGACTTGTTAAAGTCGACAAATACATGATGGACTAATTCAATTGTTGTTGTGTCCTAAAATCAGCTTTTATTTCTTTGATTTGGCAGATTCACTCGGATCTTAGTTACCTTCTTCCTATGTTGTACCTCAGTTTATTGAGCCCAGTGGTTGATTTTCTCCAGAGAGATAAAAATAATTCTAGTTGTAACTCAAATTGAAGCATTTATTTAATAATCATATATTTTGTTTTTTCAACGATATCAAAGCTGAATGCTTAAAGTTATTGTACAAATTAAAACCACAGCAACCGCTTTTCTACGTTGGGGAAATCAGAGTTCCGCTCTACTTCTTTTAGGATAATATTAATATCGCTACAATTGTGTTGCTGTTTAAACATCCCAGCACTGCTTCTTCAGCTCCTCCTTCAGGGTCACCTGTGAATCTATATCAGGCTAAGTCGTCCACTGAAGAAACTTCTCAAAGCAGTCACACTGAATAATTCTATTTAGTGAAATCATCGGGTGACAATGGGATATAACTGCAAGCAAAGATTATAAGGGTTCAGAAAGTAAGGAAAATAATCTGGATTAATCCTCTTTTTGAATTGCGATTTAATTTCAAGGCCACCCATGGGAGAGAGTCTCAGGCCTTACGGAACAATGATAATAATTTATGTGGATATGATGTCATGCTTAAAAGCACGGCGGCACAAGAGGCCCATATCTTTGCTGACATTTAAGAAGTGATAATTCTAGAGAACATCGCATTTAACAAGAAAAGAAGAGGAGAGATCGTAAAGCCACTCACGCACATTCTGTTAATTAAGTCTTTTAATTTATACTCATCTTAACTTCCTACATCTCTGTGCTTGATCTTGACATCCCCGCCTTTGTATTGCTGACCTTTTTGCCCTTTCCTCACTTGTCTATAGTTTTGGCGGATATACTAATTTATTTTCCTTTTTCTCCTTTGAAAGATTACATTTACCATGAGACTGATTATAGTGATGAAGCCAAACAGCAAAAAGAAGAAAACGAGTCCTAACATATAAGAAAAAGAGTTGGAAAAAAAAAGATCTTTGGGGAATTTCTTGCCACTAAATGTGTGCATATTAAAAAATTACGTTTTATTAAAAAGTATTTTTGAAATGACAACTAAAAACTAAATGAAAAAAGATGAATGATTTATTTTAATTGTACTGTTGTACTGGAAAAGACAAATTAAAATAAACCGAATACAAATAAAAAATAAAGTCCTAAACAAGATAAATTAAGAATAAAAATTGACCTGTAAGAGAAGTGTCAGATGAGTTTTATAATTTCCTCTGACTTCATTAGTATCACATAAATAGTCAATATGTGCATACCCCAGCCAAACATTTTCTTGCGTCCACCATTAATATAGTCATTTTTATTCAGTGGAGCATAAGCCCGGCGCCTTATACTTTAATAATTTCCAACATGATTTTACAGTAAACAAATCCATCACACTCCATGTCTCACTACTTCCTGTCTTCTATACACCATCTGTGACTGCTGCCTGAAGCCTCTTGCAGTGAATACGGTTGACAAATGATATACGTTCTTTTCATTTTTTTTTTCCCTCAAACCAACTTTTAGTTGAGTTATACACCAGAGAAGAAACAGAGAAACTTGTTTATAGTTGATCGCAATTTAAATTTAGAGTGGCGTATATATGGCAGTGTAGAGTTTTGGTCATCAGTTACCTTTTAGGGGTCCTATTAAAAGATATTGACTATTGTCTAACTGATAAAAAAAAGGCAAATAAGTATAGAAAACATACATATAATGGAAAAAAAAAAAACGAGTAGTAGGGACCCAGAACCAGTCTGACATTTGATAATGGGCTGGACAAAAAGAGTACAAACTATAAATACAATTTCTGTGGTAACCATAATTAATGTTTGAAAGGTGTTTTATCTTAACAAAAAACACCAAATTTTCCTCAAGGAAAAGTAAGCCTCCGTCTCCTTACCTATCAGGACGCTCAATTCCATCAGATTCTTTAAAAGAAATAAGCCTGTAATTGTAAATGTAAATGCAAAAAATATTAAAACACAAACTATAAAAAGGACAATTTGTTTTAAATTTTTTGATGCCCATTCGTTTTTTTTTGCAGGTGATGCATCTTATTTTTGTTGTTATTTATTTCAAAAGGCTGGTTCATGAAAATAACTACACTAAAACTAAGGGGACCCATTTTCTCAAGACATCCAAAATGATTTATAAGAAGGTAGAAGTTTGAATCCTGCCATATCACAGTACCTACCACCACAACTATTACTGTGTAGGAATCTATCAACGTAATGTTTTTACAAGGAGTAGTTTTAGGTCGAACTTAAAGGGCAAGTAACGTGAAAAAACAACTTCTCCAATCTCCATCCATTGAAGTTATTACTTTATAAAGTTCTCTCCCATTTGAAATCCGGGCAAACGAGAGGTTACGAGAGCAGAGTCCATCATGACGTAATAATGGCTTCTCTCCTCCTCCAGCCAGCTTTAATCCCGCTTTGCTTTGTTTATACAATTTGGACCTTGGAGGAGGAGACTTTCGGGATTGATGATGCGTGGTGACAAACCTTGATGCTTGACCAACCACAGCAGAGTGGGCATGGTTATGTTAAACAAGATTTTACATCAAGAAAAAATGTTTTCAGTGGACGGGGCTTAAGAACATTTTCTAATATAAATATTTCAATGAAAAGGAAGCTTTGTACAAACAGACACATACTGATGAGTACAATAGAGTCAAACATCACTTAAATTAACCCCCTAGTTTCCCTTTCAGTACCCATTCCAGATGGGTTTCTTTCCTACATCATCAGGTCATCGTTGAGACTCTTTTTTCCCTGACATTGAGCTCCAAGTTATTCTAGTTGCACCATGTCACGAGTCGGTCCAACTCTGACTAGTGAGCCAAATCATCTGCATCACTGCAGCTGTTGTTGCGGATCAAGAAAAGTACTCGGGAGAGAAAATTCAGCTGAAGGGAATGTTTCCTCATCTTGTCGCACTGCTTCCCGCCTGACAGGTAGTCTGTAATCCATCGGCAGAGGGAGTCTGGCACTTCATGACAACCTGGGTTGATACTGTCCTGTCACATCCAGATGTAACAGGCTTTGGCTGAAGAGGGATCAGAGCGACTGATGTTTTAATTCACCCAATGGCTGTGTGCAAAGAGAGATCAAACCAATCTGGCATGCCAGTTAATACCACATCAGGTACCATCTGCAGTAAAAAAAACTAAAATAAAAAAAAATATTAAAGGATAACTTATGTGCAAACACAACTCTCCTGACTCACTCACATGTTTTAAATGTTGAAGTCTTCCTCTCCAAGATGCAGTAAGTCCCTCATCATGACCAAGTTTTGAAGTAATTACTTTATAAAGTTCTCCCCCATCGGAAATCAGGGCGAACGAGAGGATACGAGAGCAGAGTGGCGTAATAATGGCTTAACTCCACCTCCAGTCAGCTGTGATCTTGCCTTGCTTTGTCATGTACATATTTCAATAAATACAGTTTTGTACAAATTTAGCTTTAGATTTAGCATGTACTTTAATCAACATATAAGTTGACCTTTAAAACGTGTTCACTAATAATCAAGTAAAAATGCTTTTTTTTTGTATGTAGCCATTAACAGATTGGTGGAAAACTGCTCGCACACTGCTTGTGGAATCATATAAAACATGTGATTGTTGATTACTGTTTGGATTAAAACAAAACATAACAACAAATATGCGTCCTAAAGAATAACGGTGCGAATTCCCTTTCATCTTTATCAGGAGCTATAGCTTAATACCCCATACTCTCTAGCCCTTTAATGCGGATTAAAGTTGTGCCAAATTGTTGATTAAATTTTGCAAAATATTGCATTTAAACATGCCTTCTAACCCTTGATAATATAGAGATCCATAATACAGACAAAGAAAGCCTAAGAAATACCAGGGGAAGTTATATAAGACATCATCATTAAAGGAAATGATATAAATCCAGGTATAGAAGTGACATTTAATACATTCACAATCATCAATTATTAGACTACTGATAAAGTTAAAGCATAAAAGGATGAAAAAAAAAAGCTTTTGCCAAAGAACATGGCTTCAATAGAACATCATCAAATTTAAGGAGCAGGAATGTGGGGCATTCATTACGCCGGTGAACCGTCGGGATCCCACTTTGATGTGTACATGAAGTGCAAGTAGAAAGGGAAGAAAAGTGACACTGGAACGGTAACTACTCTGATAACCCAGCGGAAATTCTGTTGAGAGAAGCATCACTTTTCATACACTCCAATTACACGACTCTCCTGCATGGCCATCATGAATCATAGAAGAGATCATGATCCTTTAATGAAGACAATGAATTACTGACAAGGAAGAGTTGCTTGTTTCCTCGTGATGGTATTTCGTGCTCAGCAGAGGATGGAACCGACTACCATCATTTTTAACTTCCCCAGATAAAAAGTGAGGCGAGGCACACAGGATGGTGTTTTGATTTTAAGAATAATTGCATGAAGGTGGCGCTAATGCAGATGATAGACAGTATGTCCTTAATCCAAACACCCGGGTTTCCTACGTTCTTGACTTGATTCCTTTTTATGTTTAAGAACTCAGTTTCTTCTTGGCAGCAAGAAAAAATAAATCAAATGATTATTTATTTTTTATTTTATCGTATGTACTGTGATATGGAGATGCTTGGCAGTAAAAGGGCCACAGAGACATTAAAGATATGTAAATTTATTCTTCATTTTTGAACCCATTGTGACCTTCAACTATCATGGATGCCAATAGTTGTAGAGCATTGCTATTCAACAAAACTTTGAGATTTTCCTGAAGGATGTCCAGCCTGTGGGGTCGAGCAACTCCTATACTACTATTTCCTTTTACAAGTTAGGGTCGTATCTCACTGGCGGAGACGTTGCAGAACAGATTAATCGCAGTGTCTTGAAGACAAAAAAAATTGCCTGCTCTCTTACCAGGGGAGACGTCTCCTGGTAAGGTGACAACTCATTCGCACAGAAGTCGTCAAGTCTCAGTGATGTTGCGGCGACTACTAGAGATGTAAGGGAAACTACGAAGACGTCTCCTGTAAGTCGCAGTTTTAAGTCCGCAATTTTTGGCGGAGACGCCGCAACTGATCTGTACCAAGTCTGTCGATGAGATACAGGTAAAGCATTGTCATGGATATGTTGCCACAAGATCTCCTGACAAGTCTCCCCAGTCAAGGACAAAGTAAGTCTTTCCAAGGTTGCCCCAAATTAATTGATATCAGATTGAGATTTGAAAACGGCTCCTAAAAATGTTTAAATTCCCAGCAAACTTGTGTCGAGGTTGATGCCAGAGACATGTCACAGCCATGCGAGGTTTTGGTCCGATGAACCGACCCTTCCCCGGTATTGATACGTGGTGGTGGCAAAGAAGGACTCAGACACAGGAATGAGTTTAAGAGAAAATGCCCGTTTAGTGAAATATGCAAAGTCAGAGACACAACTTACATGATATCATGGGCCTTGGCAAAGCAGGGATCTATCGCAGAGATGTCTTCAAGTGTCAAGCGCAAAGTTCTAACGAATTGGCTGATCTTCAATAGTATGAATATTCAGGTAAACGCCTCTGGTCATGTCCGCTGGTATGATAGGTCAGCTACTCCAAACAATTGTCTTCTAAGATGGCCGTGGCACGTGGTCGTTGTGGAAAGTTACCGCAGTGGATTTCTTCTAGAGAGAATCTGTTTATCAGTGGATTTATGCATATGTCTGTCTTTGAGCAGAGTCTAGCTGGCACATTCGAGAGGTTGTTTTGTCTTTCTCAGTGTGAGTTTAGGCTTGACCTGACCTGAAGTAATGCTGAGCATGTGGATTTTAATGCAAGGCAAAGATTATTTAATATAAATTAAATATGAAAGATTATCACTTAATCAAGTCATTATATGAAATGTATGTTAAATCGAGATGATTGTTAGAGTAAAAATTGACATTTTTCGCAGCGACCAGCAGAGACTCAAGTCGCCTCGTCTCCAGGCCCTTTATACAGATGCATGAAAAAACAGATACACAACTTCATGAATCTAATAGCACTAATGTATTGAAATAGCAACAACCAAATGTCTCCTTATGTTATGCTCCTTGTTGACGGCGCAGACATCGTGAAACAAAAGTCAATTGGAATGCTTATAGAGTTTGCTTTTCCTATATATTTAATTTGTTGTTAAATTGTATTTCACGTTTTACGTGGCTTTGAGATGGCATTATGTAAACTGGAGTTCCTTTGCCAGAGAGCAACACAAACATTTTGAAACATGAAGCTACAGTTTCATCTGCTTTCTTAATAACGCATGATGCATTGTTTATGGGTAAATGGGCTGCAGGCGAGTCTAAATACCTTGAAAGGTCGACTGTGAGCCTTATGTTGAATAGACCTGCTGTCGAGCTTCCCATCCCTCTCTTGTCTCTTTTCATTTACTGGAGCAACAATGTATTCCTCCATATTCCTGTTTAGCTTGTGGGAAGTTTCCATCTGACCAGCTTCCATTCAATCATCCGTCAACATTTTCATTCATGCGAACACGATGCGTCCTCTTATAGTTGTATCTCCTTCTGTCTGTTTATTCATCCATCGATGCAAAAGAGAACCCACCAATCTATACATGCTTCCCATTTCTCCATCGATTTAAACTCTAGTCCATCTACTTTTCCTTCCATCAATCTTCTCACAAGCCAACCAACCATGCATCAGTCTGTACCTCCATTCTATCTCTTTCTTTTAAAAGGTTTTGTCCATCCACTACGTTTTCCTAAACCTTGCGTTATCTCTGGGTCAACGTGACCCAAAGGCCCGAAAACGATGTACTTATGGAAGCCAGAGAGGTTGTTCATCTTGACCCAAAGACAACACAAGGGATACCTCAAACACATTTGTTTTAAGACCTTTGAGTCATCTTGACCCAGAGATAACACAAGGGTTAATTTCAATGTTCAGGGATACCTGTCCATTTTTTTCCTTTCCTTTCCCAATGTCCTGTGGGTCGTTTTTCTAAAATCTAGATTAAACCCTTATCAATCTTTTGTATGCATCAAAGTATTCATCCAGGCATCAGAGGTCGAGGTACTAAGATATTAATGATCGATTAACTGTCCACCCTGTACACTGTCCGCCCTGTACTTGCACTATGAAGACTCGGTTCTACACATCCTTTGGACGACGCCAATTCCCACCAAATTAACTGCATTCTTATTAAGAGGTACAGTAATGGCTACAGTGTATTAATGTGAATTTTTAAACATCTTCTTTGATCAGTGCTAGATGTACTACCTATATTTTAATCTTAGAACTTGTACAAAGAACCAGGGCCTCAGATGTTGAGATGTAGCTCAAAATTGCAAATCATTAGATACAAAGAAATCTGAATCCTCCCTGCACACAGTTTGATCAATAATGGATTACCATGGTGATTTTGCAAGAGAAAAGGCAGTAAAAAGGATCACTTTGCCACAGTCAAACGAAGTGTCGTTCTAATTACAAGTAAGCAAACAGCAGACTGTCTAAACTGAAAACTCATCTCTTGTATTTGTCATATTTCTAGTGATATTCACGAAAGTCTTGATTTTTCTTTTTGCATGACTGAGCAGACAGATTGGTGTTTGAGTGTCCCCCCTCTTTCTCTGAGATACAAACCTGAATTATTCAAATGCAGAAGTAAATAATGAATTTCATTGTCTAACACAGTATGTACTTAAACACATATATACGTCAGAGGTCCTGTCCTGTGCGGCTTACGATGCTTTTGTCGACGCACATAATGGGAATGTTAAAGAGTTTATTTTTCTTTATTCAAATTTTTTGCAGCTTTGTGATGTTAATGTTTGATAAACTGTTTTTTAAGTGAAGAAAACCAATGATTTGAGATGGTAGCGGTGTACAAAAAACCTAATTATTACGAATATCTCCTCCCAATACAGTTTTCAAAATTTCCAATGTCACAACTATTCAGAAGCAGAAAGTATATAAAAAAAAAAAGACTGGTGTTTCATAGTTGGTTTTCCATTTTTAGTGCAGTAACTTTCAATGTTGCAAAAGTACAATTGTCTTTGACAATGTATGTCTAAAATTGTGTCTATATTATAGTAATCTTTGTGTTATTTTTAAAGTATTTTCATAGTTTCTTTGAATTAATTTCCCCACTATACTAACTTAGATGAAATATCTAGATTTTCCATGCACTTCTATATTAAAGTTGTTGGTATTAAAAGTCTTAAAGATTCTCTCCAATTCCATTACATATTTGTGGTGGCGGTATTGTAAGCCATGCTCTTACAATTTTTAATATTGTTATATGGTGTTTTTTATGCAGTTAAATCTGTGCCCATCTATGCCTCAGAAATAAATTTGTTCTTCTTTTCCTAGTAAATTGAATCATTTTTTTCTTCATCTACTCAGTCTTGCAAAAAGCAATAAGGAACGCATATAAAGCAACACTACATGACATTAAGACATTGTAATAATTTTTTTATATTTTCTGTATTGATTCCTTCAATCTTAAACAGTCATGACTCACGTAGAATAACTCTAGATATTATTTTAATAGTATACCTTTCTCGAACCATTATCTAAACAAAAAAAAATATTTTACATCATTGCAGTTAATGCATTTAGACACTAGGGGAACCAGATTTATTTTAAAACTACAGATTGAGTCTTTAAAAAATAAGGAAAGATTAACAACAACAAAACGTGTGAAACAAAATATTAAAACATTTCTAAGATTATGAGTGAAGTTCATAACGCAATATGGTAAAGATAACTCTGAATACATGTTTTCTCCCTGTAGACACTAAATTAGGTGTTGAGTTAATGCCACAAATTTCACATTTATTGCTACATAATTACTAAAACACACTATTTTGACCCTTTAAACGATCAGATTCACTTTTAAATTCTGTTTGACATGTGTTGTAGAACACCCAGACCAGCTCGGATTATTTTTCAAAGACATCTTTTGGGATTTACGCTGTTTGACTTTTCCACATGATGGTACATTTTTAAACTTGTGTGTTAGAGCTCAGCGTACAAATGTGGCTATTAGCTTTAGCTTCTGATGAGACCAAACACATGTTTGCCTCCTTTGTTTGTTTTGTGTTTTCCCCTCATTCTCTATTCCAATCTTAATGTTTCCCGCTGGTATTCCACCCCAGTTTTTCTGTCGACTTTATTAAAAATTGAAGAGCCCACACCTGTTTCTGAAGTTCCCTCACATGCTCGTTTTCATCCTGTTGTTTGTATCCACCCGACTGGTTATGTGGTTCTTTTCCTTTGGAATGCACAAATAATTAAATAGTTATCAAGGTTTGAAACGGGTCAATGAGAGTTGAGATTACAGTACAACACCAAAACCAAGTATTGTTAGATTCAGTTTATCCACAGTGGGTGAGTAACACACCCATGTTAAGGTAAAATTACATCCAAATCACTCACTTTTTTATGTATATTTACAGAGAAAAAAGACATGTTCAAATTGTGATTGTGTTCTAACGGGTGTTCAAACCAATAATAGATTGAAAAAAGTAATACACAAAAAGTAATATGCTATTGTGTTGATACATCATTTTGGGCGCTCATAAAATGATCATTTTAATAGTATGAGGATACAAAATGATGACCTGTGGTCTACAGTAGCTATCAATTATTGATGGACTTGAAAAGTCAACCACTATTCGTGAAGGTTCTCATTCCTCCAGGTCATACCAGTGGTTCAAACTAAACTCTTGTGGAGTTCTAGGATCTAAAAAATGTTTTCGTTGCAAATGAGCTGTGTTTAGGAGCCAGTATATATCTTGCTCGGGGCTGGTTCAGAGAACTATAGTGAGGGGTTTATCGATTTATGGGTTAACACCCTTAAGGGTGTTTGGCCTGGTGAGGGTAGAGTTTTTTGGAACTCTACACAGTCCAGTTGCGTCGCCTTTGAACCACTATTATTAGGGCTTAGTTATCCAACTAGCTAAAATACCCAGCGTTTTTTCGGTCAGTCAACTGTGTAGGTTTGCTTTGGTAAGGGTCTGAAGAAAAGCGAAAAATAGATAGGACAAACATATAATTGACAAAGGGTTATATAAAAAACTAGATTGAAATTAAATCATCAAATAACTCATAATAGAAAGTAATTTCCAAAAGAAGGTTAAATTGTAAAAAAACATGTACTATGTATCAAATATAGGGTACATTAACATATAAACTAGACCTATTCTCATTTTTATGGGGGTTTTCTGCCCCCACTTTTTACCCCCTTAAAATCAACAAAACAAGCTGAAATTCTGGAAAACTCCTTGAATAAATATGTTATGAAGGGAGCGATAATTAAAACCTAAAATGGACAGAATTTACTTGTCATCACATCACAATCTGAACTTGGAATAGTAAAACAAAAACGCCTACAGCTTTCAAGCACTGAAACATGTTTATATAAGTCACACAAACTGAGGGTTAATGAAGCATTAAGTGTTGTCAAGTTTTTTTGAATCACTCATCCTAACAGATTTTAATTAGAAGAACATTTCATGACATAACTATAGTTGATCAAATGTTCTTGGCGTTGTACGAATCACGTTTTGACCTGGAAACTGTAGAGCAAGACGTTCTTGGAAACCGAAAAACATAAATATCTGTCTCTTGTAATATTTGAATTGAATATACTTCCCAGTAACACAGGTCGGATGCTGTTAGTAGAGACTCATTTAGCAGAATAGTCTTGAATCATTTGTGTTGAGACTCCATGTCAAACTTAATACCGGGAGGTTATCCTTGCTTCAACTGTGTCCTCCCTGGTCTGTCACTTGACTGAATGATGTGCTTTCACAACTCTTGTGGTCAGATTTCGGCTGTGACGCACAGCATTTTGTCATTTTGACATCTCCATCCAAGCATACAAATACCGTGACGTGCCGTTATTCTCAAAGACGGCAGATTGGAATTGACATAAAGGGAAAGAAAATGGCTAATTTGGAGATTGAGTCTGGATATGGACGTGGTTGCAGATGTCAACTGTCTGTATATTTGGTTTCAGAGGTCATTTTGAGTTGTTCAGTGGAGCTCAGAAATAAGAATGCAGTCAAAATATGAACATCTGAATTCCTCTGGTAGTAAAGTTATGGTTCAAATTCTTGGAACTGGTGTGACCTTCTAGGCCAGTGGTGTTATATTCAATCACACAAGGGGCCAAAATAATTTCGCCGCTTCAAGTCATTGGCCATAAAACATGTATATTTCCAAATTGACTGTAAATCCAAGTATAAGTCTGATTGCAAAACGATTTATTTCCCTTTTACTCAATATATATTTAGTCATCTCCATTTTACTTTGTTAGTCTTATCTTGTATTAATACCTGGCATCTTAATATGTCAAGACGTTAACACAATACTAATATTTTAACCTGATAATAGTTCAGAAATCAATATTTTCAGGGTTTTTTTGGCTTGTGACCATCAGAGAAAAATATAATTTTGCAGAACTTTATGCGAATAATTGTACGTCCGTTTGTATCTACGTCTGATTTTAAAGTCTTATACACTCCAAAAATGCATCACAAAATTCCCTGGCAATTTCATAAGGTCAAGGGGCACAAGGGGGACTGGACAGCCCCATGAAAATACAAGTATCTCCAATTTGTATTACATTAAAACAAACCACATGAGTTTCATACCAAGAAGGGAACATTTACATGATAGTTGCTCCTTTTGCCTTTTGTAAATTCAAATATCCCCAATTTTGATTTAATTTAAGCGATACCTGTTAAATACCAAGCAAGGGACATTTCCAGAATTGTATCTCCTTTTGCATATTGTAAAAGAGTTGAACCATATGTATAACCTGAATCCCCTTCAGTCGATTGTAAGGGGGGTAAAAAGGAGGGCAGAAGACCCCCGTCTAAAGATCCAAATGGGTCCTATTCTAGTTAGAATTATACCATATTTAATGCATATAAAATAAGTATGAATTCCATCATTTTGCGATGGCAAATATGGGTTTTCGTCTTGTCATATACTGTATGTAGGGAGAAGTTTGATGTGAAGCTGGAACACTCCAGTTCGGACAACTCTCACATTTCTTCGTTTAAAACTGCAGTAATGTGCCGTCATGTTTCTCGAAGTAATTTTGCTTAACACAACACAATCTTTGCACGAGAAGTTAATACTAGTAAGCATCATTTACTTGACAGGTTGACACATTGCCATTCTCATTCCGCCCAAAAACACGATGAAGTAATTGCGTTAACTAACGCTTAATGGTGTTCTAGCTGTCTGGTGTCGAGAGATCAATGTGTCACCTGAGGGATATTAGCATAACAGCGCCACAAAACAGAGCGAGAGAAAAATGAAAGTAGATAAGGAAGTGCGGCTGTTTTGTCTGTCCTGATGTCTAACTTGATCCAGCGACAACACTTTCTGTGTCATCCCTGCTCCGAAACATTTGTTTCGCATTCCATGTCTGAGAGCGAAGTGTGCAGAAACAGTATATTTTAGCGCTCGGAACGGGGAAATCCGTTATGCACCGCTGACAGTGGAAGACGTGCAGTCAGCAGAAAATGGCAAATCTTTTTCGGAGTGTCATAAAAAATCTCCCAGTTACAGTATCAGGGTCACACACAAGAATACTTAACATATTTCAGGACTACCGGTGGATGGGCTCGGAAATTGGACCCTGGTATGAATTTGATGCCAATTGGACTTAATAATGTATGAAGAAAAAAAAATAGATATGTCAGAAACAACATGCATTTTGAGTCTTTTCCTGACATTTCACCATGAATGGGAAAAGTTTGGACTGCTGAGGAATAGTCATTATGGTCCATGGGAAGGTTGGTTAACTTAATCCGAGACAATTGAAAGTTATACAACACATATAAGAGTATACACGCTGACAAACAAACATAGAAGGTTGGCTTTTATTCCAATAAGATGTGATAATAGTCAAACAAAAGTTATTCTTTATTTGAGTTGTTACAGCAGCAAGTTCACAGTTTAAACAGGAACATTTTTTTGTATTAATAATAATGTTAAACATACACTGCACATATTGAAAAAAATAATAATAAAAAAATAAAAAATATTATACTATTGATGGTTGTCAAAAATGACTTCAGGTTAAGAAAACATCCCCAAAATATATATATATATATATATATATATATACTGTATACATCAGGGTGCCTTAACATTAATAACATTGATATAAACTTGATTTCCTGATTTTAGTTTAACATCATCTTAAAAAAGTAAGGACATCATACAAATATAATGAAATATTGGGCATTTTTCTGTATGCAACCAATTATGAACAGTTATGTGTGTGGGAACATTAAACTGCTTTGGGTCATCATAGACATATATTACAAAATAAATAAAAGAAACCTGGACACATTAAAGTTCCTGACATAACTGCAGTGTTTCATGTAAATAAGCACAATTATTTGTGATTCCTAACAGGAATTAGTAACTTCTTTATGTATACTTGGGCCAATATAGTAACAAATTATATTAATTAAACATTATTCATTTGTTGTTGTATGGGTTCTTCTTCTTTACCCTCATTTAAAGCATTATAGTCCCTGGAACAGCAGAGAAAAGATTAAGTACCGACGGCTAAAATTGGGTAAATCCGTTATATTTGTTCTAACGTTGATTTTTGGCGTCAGTGTATCGATTATCCAAGGAAAATTCTGAGCTAAACTATGTTTAAATGGTTATTAAATGGTTAGTTCACCCAAAATTCACTCATTTACTACCGAAACTCATGTCGACTAACATTATTTTCAGAGTAATTCTTCCCTTTTATGGAGTTAAGTACGTCCATTTTAATTTAAAGACTGATTTAACCATTAAGAACATTAAAATGCTTCTCTGGTGCCCGTAACATCCTTCTTGAATTAAAGCCTTAACATGAGGAATAGTTCTGAAAAAAAATTAAATAAGTCTGTATTTTAAGCTTGTTGTTTAGCGCCCACCCGCGAGGCCAACATCCTAAAACTTCTGCATGCACACTGACTCTTGAAAAGTGTTTCAATGAGGATAGAAGTCATGCAGGCACTGAGACTGATATATTCCGCTTCAAACTAACTTTAAATATACAAACTTATTTAAGTTATTTCAGAAAAAAGTCTCACGTCGAGGCTGCAATACAAGATGGACGTTGCAGACGAGCACCACAGACAGAATTAGATGATTTTTTATATTTCTCTTTTTGGATGAAGATGAACGAATAAATGAGGTGAAGTTGCTATTTTAAAATGAAATTACATTTTAGCCTATAGCTCTAAAATGAAACGGAGTTATCTCAAATAAATGCCAACCCTTAGTCGACATGAGGGTGAGTAGAAAATGAGTGAAATTTGAATTTTGGGTTTAATAAACATCTAATTTACTCCAACGTTTTCCAACAAAAAACAACTTGAGTCATATTTATCCCCACGGTCTGTGGTGGCATTTACTAACTAAATAAGTACTAAGCTCACTTTCCTATAAATAATTGACACACTCACATCAAAAATTGACTACACTATAAAGGCTATAACAGAAACCTACCATCTCTGTGCTTTGAAAAGAATTCAGACCGACATGTAAACTCTGTGTTGTTCTCACTTGTATACAAGTAAAATGCTTTACTTTGAACCAGATCTGATTTCTGTTCTTTGTTGACGTAAATAAAAGCGTCAAGTCGGAGTGCTAACATGCCAGTTTTTCATTGCGACAGAAAGAGTAAGAATATGTAAAAAAATATCTTTTTTTTTCTTTTTGCCCACCTCTAATGGTCACTACAACTACTTGCATTTAGTTCCCCCCCCATTTATGAAAAGAGATCGTCATGCAGTATGTAGCACATGCAGTAAAAAATACGGCCTCTGTACTCTGGTTCTAAAAAGACAGGCGTGACAGGTCGGTTTGCCGACCTGTCTGGAGGAGACTTCTCATGCAGGTAATCTTGACACGAGCCCTCTGTGACACGTTGACACGAGACACATGGAAAGCCGCTCCAATCAAAGTCGGCATTCTAGCACATCCAACGCCAAGTAGAGATATGGATGCCAGATAGTTTGATGCATTGTTATTTTCAATTATCCAGCCTCTCCGAATGGCTGTGGGCGTCTGGATTGCTGTTGATCAGACTTTTTTTTTCTATTCCCACACAATGCGAGTGCATAAATAGAAGCACAAAAATAGTGTTGAAAGGAACCCAGTGAGACATATTAAAGTGCAATTGTTTCAAGAATTTGTTTTGGAACATCCACAAATTGAACACTTTTGAAAACACCTGTCAGCGATTCAGAACTTCCGCCTGGGGGAATCAAACTCTCGGTCTGGAGCTCGGAGTCTTGACATGAGAAGACGAGCGTGGAACACTGTACATCAGCAACAGACAGAGTGGGAAGGGGGGGGGGAGGTATTGTCTGTAACAAAAGCAGGTATGAGACTGTGCGACCTACACCGCCTAAGGCAGAGGCATGTTTATCTGCTGAAAAAAAAAAAAAATGAAGCTGTCACGACCCAAAACATTAGCATTTTTTCACCCTTTTTTTTTTAAGCAAATGTCAAAATTTAATAGCATAAGAGCTGACATCCTCACTGGCAATAACCTGCAAGTCGGTGTTCATGATTGAGGCACATTTCTTTTAAGAAGATTTCCAGGTGAATGAGTTATTAGCCGCGTTGCAAGTGACGCCTTCCCCCGTATGATTGAGTTTCTCCAGCCCCGTGCTTTCTGTGCGGAGCAGAGCATCATGGGGGCCGAGTTGACAAGCCCATCCATCAGCACAGCATGTTCAAGTCGCCATCAAATGCCTGCGTCGCTCCATAAAGTGTAGGAGGAGAGGTGTCGCTCCCTAAACAGGATATATGGTCTCTCACTGAGACACAAATTAGACAGTAAATACATTACGCTGGAAGTAGCCTCTTCCACGGCAACATATTTACACTGCTGCTGTGCCAGAATCAACACTGCGGGACTATCACAGGAAGCTCCAGCCCCTCCAACAAGAAATACATTTGCATGGAGTTACCCCAAAGCATCCCCCCCCCCCTCTCACATCAGAATGCAACTTTAATATGATGACAGCTGTATCTTTTAAAGAGAGTCCAATATAAAATGAACGACTCCGGTTATAAAAGAATAATGAGGCTCAGTCGGAGCCAGCACACATACTCTGCTTTAATTTAAAAATGCATTATTTACATGGAAATTGGGATTTTTAGGTGCGGTTCAGCGGCGTAATTATCATCACTTTCAGCTTTTATGGACCATTATTCAGCGATTGTTCACAGGTGGATTCCAGCCCTTTTTACATTTTGTGTTGGCAGGAGTTGTTGCAGTCACATAAATCTGGCCTATCTGGAGTTGCACACGGCTTTGTTTATGGCTGCGAGGTAGACAACTGTCATCCATCTCGGCTAAAATCACTCCCACCAAGCTCTCATTAAAGCCAAACTATTGCGTTTCGGCTCCGTGGCTCCCTCTGCAGTCTCCTGGCGTAGGTGTTTTCTAACCCTCGTGAAAATTCTCATTGTATTTAAAGCTTTATTTTGTACTAACCCTTCTGTTATCTCTGGGTCAAGGTGACCCCTGAAAACCCCTGAAAACAATTGTATTTGAGGTCTACCTTGTGTTGTCTCTGGGTTGGTCTTCGTGGCCTCCGGGTCACCTTGACCCAGAGACACCACAAGTGTTAATAAGAACATAAACATTGTCAGGTAAGGAATCTGACTTAATGCTTTTCCTTAAACAAAGAATAGAAATAAGATGTGGTTTATAATTCCAAATTCTCTCTGAAGCACAGAGCTGTTAGTTCACTATTATATCTTCTTTGCAGTTACACAAGCCGTTAATTATCTTAACCTCCAAAGTTTTCCAGCAAACATAAACTTTAATAAATTATTGTCGCTCAAAGTAGAGTTAAGTTCCTGGCACGGATCTTTACTCCCTACATTCAACACGAGCAGGGATAAGAAATCAGTGAGAGAATAGTGATATATGTGGTTAAGAAACTTAAAGCTTTAGCTTTAGACTTTCCCATCAGACATATAACTCGAATTATTTCCAACTGCCTGAAAAATACAGTTACTTTATTGACACAGTTGCAAAGCATACCCTAGCATTTGGTCAAGTATCGGCATTTTAGAGATTGTTCAGTCGATATTACTGAATCCTGCTATAATTTTCACCAACTGAAAACAAAGGAAGTCCAACCGATGCTCGCTTTCTGTTCCTTCTACATAACAACAAATCTTAAATTTTGATGAGGCCAATTTTACAACAATAACATTAACCATTATATATATATATACTGTATCCTCTCTGCCTAAATACTGAATAAAAAAAAACTGAACTCCCAAATAACATGTTTCTACTACTCAATATTTCTAAATATAAATGGCTTGCTATAATCAATCCAGATTCTGCGATGGCTAACATTGGGCATTTTCTCCACACCTCTGCTACGAAAAAGTTTTGACGAATCCAATTTTCCTATCTGGCCAAAATCTCAGATTTTGGAGTCATTTTAAGATTTAACGTCAGAAAACACAAAGTTTGGTTCTAAATTATTTTCTTTTTAATTCATGACTTTAAATGCTTAAATTTAAAGTTTAAAATGTTGTTTCGTAAATGCTTGTGTACTTTATATTTTGGACTTGATTTCCCTTTCTTGTCAATTATATTTATTTTTCATTAAATAATCAAACCAAAGAATACTAAAACTCACTTGATTGTTGAAGCATATCAAACTGTAAAAAACCCAAGTTGATTAATGTTGGATTCATTTTGAGTTAATTGTGTTTATTTAAAATGAACATAAAATAAATGAATTGATTGCAAATCCAATTATATATTCTCCCCCCAATATATTATTTATTTAAAAAATATGTTGTATACATCTTAGATATATTTTTGACCATCCTTTAGTCAGTAGCATGTAAGCCCTATATTTGGACTGCAAGAAAAATGGCTCAATTGAGGATGAGGGCTACATGATCCTGCCAGTGACATATGTCGTCTAAAATAAGAGAAAAAAAGAAAGACAAAGTCCTTACAGTGTGGAAACGGGCTGAGTAAAGAGCTCTTCTTCAGGTGCTTCTTCAACGTCTGTGACTTTGAGTAACTCCATCTACGTATTCTACATTGTTTTATATATTACATATGTCGATATACATATATCTTACAAGGTCATTTTATACTTGTTTTGTGCCTACCCGTCCCAAAAATAACAAATAATGTTCAAATGGATGTATGTGGGCTTAAAAAATGTAATGGATGTTGCTTATGGTTACACACAAGACAATAAACATGCAGTTTTGTTCCAAATTTTTCCAGAACAAGAACGGCAAACGACCAAATATCGAATGACTAAACAAATAATACAATATTTCTCATACTTGGTTTTCTTTCCCAGCAGCCAAATTTATGTAAGACATGACAGAAAAATATCAAAGGTCAGAGGTCATGTTTTTGGCAGACAGGAAATTGGCACATGCAAGTGCTTAGAGAGCTTCGGGAGTGGAATTGTCGTTTTTTTTGCTGTTTTCCTGTGGCCTCGATACCCAAGTGTGAGGCAGGAATGACTCCATCCAGGCACACATGAATATTCATGTGGCGTTAAAAAGTCGATTCAGACGGAACTTCCTTTGACAAGAAGGTCAAGGTGCAGCAGCGAAAAACACCAAATATAGAAAGAGGTTTTCCAAACTCATGAACACAAAACAAGACTTCTGAAAGTTGCCTTCTTTATTCATTTCCAGGCGACTCCTTCAGTCGTGACACACACACTCGGCTGAATTAATTACAGTGGAACAGCCCACTGAGGGCCATGTTGGAATCTCTCGTGGCAAAAGAGTTTGCCCCTTTTATCTCAGACACAATGCCAGCGCTCCCCCCCCCGAACCCCCCAGCCTTCAGGCTGCTTGTGTGCTGAGACTGTGTTGCAGGGATTCTTATTTGTGCAAAGAAATCATGATCATCTTACATCTCTACCTCAGAGATGTCCCTTCCTTAAGGTGTCGATCTTCTAGGAGTGTGTTCTTTTCTCCTCATTTTCATTTGTTTAAACAAGAAAAAAAACAAACTTGGTGTCATACATTATTCATTTTCACTTATGTTGTTCAACCTTCGGATGAATGTCTCTTGACGTCCAGATGAAACTAGGAAATGCTGTCGACTTTTTATGTAAAGTGTTTCTTAGAATCGCTGCTTACAGAAAATATATTTTCTTGACGTAACAGACAGGAATCAATGAAAACTTTTTTTTTTTCTGAAAGTACAGTATGTTCTGGTCATTTATTCATGAATAATAAACATGTTTCATTCGTTTAACTTAATAAAAAAGTGCAAAATAAAAAAATTGTTAAGCAAAATTACTGGTTTTAGCACATTTTAGATGTACCGAAAATAACAAAAATACACATTATATTTGTTCCTATTTATTGCTACTTTTTCGTTTTGGAATATTGATCTGAATGCTTGTGAATTAATATTCAACGTTATTGATCCCTAAAATTGATTTATTGGTATTGTTATTTAGACTTCGATTTCCTTTTCTATATCTTGTCTATATATTATTGTTTTATTAAACTATCAAACCAAAGGAAACTGAATCTCATGTTATTACTGAACCATATTAAAAATATAATTGAATTGTCTTGGATAAATAACGATTTAATTTAAATAAATTGATGTAAAATGTACTTATATTTCATTAATAAACTATTATTATATAACCCCACATGACATTCAAATGAATAAAGAATAAAATGTTTTTTTTTTTTTTTATCTCATCTTGATCTTTATATCAATATCAGTATATTCATTGAACAATTTTCAAATGTTATTAAACAAATTTCAACTATAAAAAAATCTATTATTAACTTTAATTGAACAGATTTCAAATGTAATCAATCATTTTTTTCTTGTGATCAAACAATTATTCGACTGTAATAAAACCATTTTCAACTGTAATTAAACCATTTTCAACTGTAATTAAACCATTTTCAACTGAAATCAAACTATTTTCAACTGTGATTAATCAATTTTCAACTGTAAGAAAAAAATTTCAACTGAAATCAAACAATTTTCAACTGAAATCAAACCATTTTCAACTGAAATCAAACAATTTTCAACTGTAATCTAACCATTTTCAACTGAAATGGTCAAACAAGTGTAATCAAACTATTTTTTTTACTGTAATTAAACAGTTATTTACTATAATCAAACGATTTTTAACTGAAATCAAAAACATGTTAGACTTTAATCAAACAAATTTCTTTTTTTTTTCTCCATATTTATTTATTGTTTACATACCTTAACCAACGACAAAGATAGTGGACGGAAAAAAAGTCAATCATGGGGCATAATAATATTGAGTCCAGTTATCCATTGTATTGTATTGTATCCCTTTAGATCATGAATAGTTTTTTTGTTAAATCAACCATATTTTATTTTAAATTCTTATATACTCTTTTTGTGCAGGTTTGGACCAAAGCAATCAGGATGTTTGTCTTTTTGTCTTCTAGTGTGAAGCGGCAGAGATGGCAGGTGGGATCAAGAAAAAGAAAGAAAAACAGGCTTAAGAGAAAAGAGTGGGTGGTCAATGACACACGAAGTAGATCCTTGTTGATATAGTTGACTATAAAGATTCAAGTTTTTCAGGATAAAATAAGGTACGAAGATACTTCAAACAAGAGAAACCCTGATGTTAAAAAAAAGATAAGGTTTGTGTGGTAAAGGACACACAGACGGGAGAGCAGGGGAGGATGTGCAGCAGGTCAGGATGATCAAGGACAGCAACGTGTTATTAAGTGAAGTGAGAGTGAGGGAAAGATGGAAGGTGCACTTCAGAGCGGGAACGATCGAACAGAATCAGAGATGGAGGACAAGACAAGTGGAGGGAAAGTGTGATTTTTATTCACGTCATGAATATTACTGAGGCTGGACTCGACCAGAACGCCGGCGTTCTGTGAATGTGATCAAACTTCTATTGTTGCATTTTTATTTGTGGGTTTTACTCAATCCTGCCACATGCTGTCACAGAATGTGTGTGAAGAGGGAAAGGTCGAAGACATGATCTGGGTGTGCATGGCTGGCAAAAAGGTTATTGACTGTATTAGAATAGTCGCTGGCTCTCGGTTGATAAAAACCGAAATAAATAAATAAACGACAGGCTGTTCTCGTCCTCCAAGGCTGACTGAACATCGTACTGATCGTGTTATTGTCAAATATATTTCGCGGTGTTGCACGTTACATGAAAATTTGGAAAAAAATCAACAAGATTTTAGTCTCTAAGTATCACAGCCATATAATTAATTTTTAATTCAAATTAATTGGAACAGTCTTATTAAAAAAGTATCTTGATCGTGGTGTCACTGCATTCTTAAAAAAAACAAAAAACTTTTAAAAACACATATTTATATATTCACTTTTATGTGATACTGTCTTTTATCTGAACACTTTTATGTTTCTATTTGTGTCTCGTCTTGTGCCAGTTTATTATATGCCCTCTTTCCCTGTGCCATCAAAGTGTTTTTTTAATTAATGTTTGTGATTTGATGTGAAAGCTGTTCCATTTAAACACAAGTTTGTTGTTATCAGT
This sequence comes from Callionymus lyra, assembly GCF_982586985.1. NCBI lineage: Eukaryota > Metazoa > Chordata > Actinopteri > Syngnathiformes > Callionymidae > Callionymus > Callionymus lyra. The sequence continues at coordinate 13,653,096 of NC_141831.1, forward strand.
AATTGAATAATCATCCCATACTTGGCTTGGACCATTAGTTCTTGGTGTTTCCTAAGGTGTAGAGGAGTTTCCATTTAAGACGATGGTAACGATATAGTGATTTGTAGTGAGAATAAAAGGGATGGAAGGAGAAGCCGGAGGGAAGAGGAATGAAGAGAAGTGAAGGTGCAGTAGGGATTGGTAGCAGGGAGATAATGCACCAAAATATAACGTTCACCTTTTAAAGGTGACACGATATTGTGCAACCCTCTTTCTCAAATAGAATTTATAAAAAATTCAATAAAAAATGTACTGAAAAGGTCCTTTATGCAGGTACCTTGAGTAATGTGTTACGACAGCGCTTTACTGCTGTGCAGTTGAAACACTCAGGATTATAGCTTGATCCCCATTTAAACTGATCTCAGAATTCTCCTTTTATATTATAATCTTAATATAAAAAAATATCTGTTCAATCTCAAAATTCCTACCTTAATCTCACAATTCTCACTTTAAAAACAGACTTTAATCCCAGTATTCCAACTTCAAAGTGAGATGTTTAGATGGATGGATTGATGGATTAACTGACTTTATTAATCCCTCTGGAGATCTGATCTGGGATCGGTACAGCAAGTTTCATAAAAACAAGAACAAAGTGCAAAAAAAAGACCAAAGTGTAAGAAAAAAGAACAATGATCAAAATAAATAAAACAAAGAAATGGATAGAAATATTAACATAGAATAGAAAACATCATACTTTCACTCTGCTCTGGTCCCTAAAAGAATTATAAAGTCTCAAAACACTAGGAATGAATGAGTCCTTGAGTCTATTAGTGTTCTCAGAATTCCTACCTTAAAGAATTATAACTTTAGGGTCCGTTTTTGATACCAGAATTATCACTTTAATCAGAGATTTCCTACTTTGAAATCGTAATTCTCTCTTTATCAACTCATAGTTCTAATTTCAAGGTCAGACTTCAATCTTAAATGATCATTTAAATCTTATAATTCTAACTACAAGGTTAAATTGTTGAATTCTCACTCATCATTAAAACAAGACTTTAATCTCGGATTTTATCGCTTCAAAGTAAAACCTTAGTCTCAGAATCCTCACTTCCTACTTTAACAATGATATTTCTTACTTTAGTCTCAGAATGTCTCTGGATTTTCGAATTTGAGTGTGAATTACCTTTAAATTGTATTTCTAAAAATAAAGGGATAAATTCCAAGATCGTTTGTTTTTCATTTGGCTTGAATCATCTTCCATTAAGCTGCAACTGTGAAACAATGTCTAACATCACCTCCTGCTATGTCTATTTTTTTTATTATTATTTAGTGGTTAAATAAACACTGATCTCAACAGACTCGAGCTTCATCTTTAAGCCAAACAACTGGTGATGGATTTCTGACTCGACAATTAGGCTAATCTCTCATTAATCATAAGCATTTCTTCCCAATCAAACATGATCCGGAGGATTGACAATGTTTCGAACACCTTCAATCAGGACTAATCAGTCAAAGCAAACACTCGCTCATTGCCATCTGATTAATCCCGACGAAACGATCTATTATAGTTACAAGAGTCTGCTGTCACTTCGGAAGGGAAACGTACAAATTAAAGAAGGTTGTTGCCTGGGAAGACATTGTCACAGTTGCGAGGCTGTGACAGGCCGTGGCTAAAATCAAAAATGGAAGTGACGGGATGTGTGAGATATTCTGACAGGAGTTGGAATGTACTTAATTAGTACCGTGCATCAATCAATTAGAGATAAATTTCACAGACAGTTTTATGAGGGAACAGAAATTCTCTGGCTCCGCTTTGCAGTCAAACTACCTAAACATATCACAGTCGATTTATTCACGGTGATGCGGTGGAACTTTTTCTCTTGAGTTAAAGCAATGCATCTGCATGTTTAATGCTTTAATCAACAGAAATGACTGTGGTTTAATTCGTAAGTCTTTAACACTCATAAAAGTAGTCAACAATCATTTTCTGAAGACTTGTTTTTATAGAAAATTCTCTGAATAAGTGGTCGTAACTGCAGGCTTTTTTTCCCCTAATCTATGTGTTGTGTTTTTTCTATGATTTTATGTTTGGCCTTCTTTTTTTTTTCCCCCAGTCGTACCGGATGCGTCTCCCTCTTTTCCCTGATGACCTTTAGTCCTCAAACACATGACCCAAAGTTTGACCACAAGAAACTAGTAACAGATTTCCTTTTTCGTTTAGTTTCCAGCTTGTATCACCTCTAGAGCCCCCGAATACCAACCATACCACTGTCTTCACTACAAACACCCCACACCCTGCCAGTGTGTCCCTGGTTTTCCCTGTGGATTCCCAATGGTGGGGCTATTAGAGACTGGTGTGACTACTAGTCTTGAACACCTTACCCGTGAGGTGTCCTGGAGGCACATTAATCATATGCCGAAGTCCAGGGTCCTTCATCTTCCCTGTGGTCCGTTACCAGTAGCAAGGGTCCTGAACACCTCAACACCAAGGTGGCAACCTCATCAACTCCTTTCAACTCAGAGGAAGAGCACCTCTATTTTGGCCATCTCACAGATGACTTCCCTTCTCAGACTTTGCAGTCACCCCATGAAGAAAAAAACATCTATATTTTTTACTTGCTTTGGTGAGGGTAGGAATGTAGATTGTCCTGTATATAGAGACATTTAACATATTATTTGACTTTGCTTGTTCGTAACAAACTGTCATTAGTTACTGGCTACAACCATGAACCAACCCGCCCTAGTTAACTTGTGTCTAGGACAAGCCTAACTGTGGAGGCACCTTCCTCCCTTTTACAACATCTCCTTGAGTCCCTTGTCAATCATTTGGGGTTCATCTTAGCCCTACTTTACTTAACATGGTTTCTGTTGTGTTTCCAAAAGCATAGTATTTGAAGCAGATACTATTTTGAGTAACTGCTCCGGTCTGGTTCTAAGACATCCAAGCTAGCGCTGAAAAATTGATAACCACTGACTTCCAACCACTTACTGGTCAGAATGTCAGATCTCTGATGAGTCATATTTTCAACTCCCCACACAAGAAAGAAACCCACCATTTTTAAATGAGAAGGAGTACAAATGTGGGTCTGGAAAGTTGTACTGTGAACCTTGGACGAGGTGGACCTTTTTCTGTCTGGTAAGTCCACCCTTTCCTCCAAGTTCTGTTATGTTATGAGGGTCCTGCCAACTGCAAGTAGGTAGCAAGTAATGTGGAGCCCAAGTCAGGCCGGATCGATTTGATTAGGACTGGAACTGCGTAGTGGAAAAGCGCCATATGACTTGTGCACTGCCCAGTTGCCACTTTAGATGATAACATCTCCCAAGCAACCCAAGTCAAAGTGTGATGAATTGGTTGACCAGTAGGAAGGTCTTTTTCTTACTTTCCCTGATAAGGGCTATGATAAGCTAGTAGCCCTCGGTTGAAAACACATGAGCCGGGCCTCGTATGGATTCCGGTGTTGTCTTACCCATGAGACTGATATGACTGCTGCGGGTACTTTATTGCTCCTTCATTACCCCTATTTCCAACATCGATTTCAATTCTTACTGAACCACTCTTTCCTCGTGTTCGGGGAGTCTTTAGGGTCGTGTTCAAAGTGACATGTTGTGTGCCTTAAAACGGGCCCAACCCCACACACCCAACCTCGCTTTCTTCTGCTGAACTGCCTTGCAGTTGTGTTTACTCTCCTGTTTATTTCATTTTTCATTTTTTTTACTGTCCACCTTTTTGGCTAAAATTGTTAGTTTTTTTTTTTTTCTTTAGACTTTTTAAAAGTTTGTTTTATAAAAAATATTAGAAAGTATAAATGCCATACTAATGTATATGGTACATGGAGAAACCAATCGAAACCCATGTAACCCAATTCCACATGATAATAAACAACTTAAAGATATGAATAAAATATGTATTTGCCATTCTGGACGATCCACCAGATAACAACATTTATTTGTGCAGGGATCATGTTTCAACTGCTACACCTGAGCTTCACTAGGTGAAAGTACGTGTTAAAACTACACATATCTATCCTGAAGACTAATAAATAATAAAATAAATGGAAAACAACATGAGCAAATGGGATTATAAGTACTGCAAGTGTTGCATCACGTGTATGTTGTGTGGTGAATCGCACTCTGATGGTTCTTCCCTATATCTGTGATCGATTTCTATTACTTTTTTTTTTCTCTATTTTTTTCCTCCTTGTTTGTTTGTTTATTTCCACTGAGGTCAGTCCCTCTGAGACCAGTTAACACCTCTTCTTGTGCACTTCTTATATATTTTTTCACTTGAAGTCGGATAATAATGTTATCCACCGACTCAAAGCTTGGCCACGAAAAAGAAAATATTTCCAGCAAATTCGTCAAACTGTCTTTGCACAAAACATAATCCTCACAAGGTCTGTTTTTAATCAGGGTTTCAAAGTTTAAAGAGCAAGTTTAGAAAGCGAGGGTTTTTTTGTCATTAGTCATTTCCTGAGTGCGACTATATTTTCCTAAACTACGCTCACAGAGGCATGAGAGCCAGTTTTCTACAAAGCTGGGAGACAGAAACAGATGCTTTGCAACCTGCTTCGCCTCCTCTGTTGTTTCCTTGCATCCCCTGCGGCTACTTTAACAACCCAGCGATATATACTACGAGAGAGCAGCCATTTTAGCTGGATTCCTTTGAGAGAGCAGCCAAACACATCTCAGTCCATTCTCCTTCCCTGGGTAATTTAAGAGATATCTACTTTCACGATCAGACCTACAAAATATGACATGTTTGTTGTTTTGTTCAGTTTTTGATGTTCCAGAGAATCATTTGTTTAATACCTTTTTTTGTCATTTTTATTAACAGACTAGGTGTTGTTTGAAAAGACGGATGCCATGAACAACAAAGCTTTTTCTGCATATTTACCAGAAGTAAGGAACTTTGGTTTAATAGAGAATAAAGGTTCAAAAATAAATATGATGATTATATACATATATCTATATATATATATTTATTTATATATATATTAGCATAGCAAATCATTAATTTCTACCAACAAATTTTATAAGAGTCATATATAAGGTAAAACACAATTTAATTGTTTGTAATTTGACTGATATCTTAATGAATTGACTTTGTATAGGGACAAATATTGGCCGTTTGAGTGTTGGTTTACCAGATTAAATTGTTCTTAAAGTTCACTTATGTTTTGATTAAGTGTCTCTTAAATAGATGTTGGAACGCAAAAACTCTCTTTTCATTGAAATATTGACACTAGAAAATGTTCGTAAACCCCGCCCACTGAAAATACTTTGTTTTGCCGGAGATTAAACCTTGGTTACCATAACCATAGGCACTCTGCTGTGATTGGTCAAGGTTTGTCACTGTGCGTCATACATCCCGGAAGTCTCCACCTCCTTTGTATGAACAAAGCGGGGCATGATTAAAACGAACTGGAGGAGGAGTGAAGCCATTATTACATCACAATGGACTCCACTCTCGTTCGCCCAGATTTCAGACGGGGGAAAACTTTATAAAGTAATAACTTAAATCAAGGTAATAATAAAGGAATGACTGCATCTTGGAGAGGAAGACTTCACCATTTGAAATATGAGACTGAGTCAGGAGAGTTTTAACATTAGTTGCCCTTTAAGCATGATGGAATCTTGGAAATGTGTTGGAACATGGCAGGAAATGCAGAGCCAAATAAAAGACTATTGGCTAAAAAAAATACATGTACACCTGATGAAGAGCAAAACAGAAGTAGTTGCATCTCCATCAGCGATATGTTCATACTACTACCATGAGGCAGATGAGCACTTGAGAAAAAAATGGGGAAAAAATCTTGAAACTGAAACAAAAATCTAACCAGTGTGAAGTACTTCAAATAATGTATTTGAAACCTAAACTCCAAGAATAAATGACTTAAAAAGGCCATACATTCAGTATGTAAGTCTTTATGATCTGAAAATGTCCAGATTCATCTCCATCATATTTAAAATATATATACAATTGTACATGTAAAACGTATAAGTAAATTGTTGCCTGGAATCTTACAGTTTTACTGATGTTTTTTGGAAAACATTTAAAATATATATATATATACAAATGTATTTCAGTGTGAAAAGGATAAATAAAAAACAGAACAGCTGGAGAAGATAGATAGATGGATATTTTAGTTTTTTTAAGGTACCAGTGAAGATAAAGACTTCTATCAATAATGGTGTTTATAAAGGATTTAAATCAGCTTGGATAATTACATTTAGGAATATTTGGATATATATTTGCTAACAAAATGGTAGACGGCAGTCAGTGGATGCACAAAAATTGAATAAATAGATACATAAATAATGTAATCATAAACAATTAAAATTTCAAATTAAATATTTAATCTTCTGACATAAATATAGAAACAATCCCATGCCTCATGTTTGTTAAACATTGTTTTTGTTTTTTTCCCCTCGTCGCTTGGACTGGCTGCAGATGGAATGGTTAGTGGCTGGAAAATAATGAACCCTTTTAATGGCACTTCAACCAGCTGATGCTTCTTCAGTCGTTATTAATCTGTGAATTTTCAGAAAATCCTCCACTCACATTTGAGCAGATGGGTTTGGTGATTGAGCTTCACAAGACCATTGTTTCAATACAACAAAATGAAAAATATTGGCACACACAGACGCTCACACTCAAGGAGTTTAGATGTAGATGTGTTAGGATTCAAAGAGTCTATGTTTGTTACAGGAGAACTAAAAGGAAGAAAGGGAAGTGTGAATAAGGGGTAAAAGGAAAGAAAATCAACATTACAAAATCGTATAAATGGAAACAAAAGGTGCAATAGTGTCCTTTAAAAGGTAAATCTTACAAAATGATAACATTTGTACAAGATATTTCAGATTCAGGACACGGGTCCCAATCGTTTACTTTTTGGTAAAATGGAACAGTTAAATATTGGGACTATTATAAAGATAAAAAAGCAAAAATAAAATGTCAAAACCAGCAAAAAAACATTAAGTGCATGAAAATGCAACTAACCAAAACGTCGACTCAGCAGGAGCCGTGGGCTGGTTTCTCTGCAACAGGATGATCCAAAATAAAGTTTGTCTTTTAATTTTGTTTCTTATTTTTTGAAGCAAACTTGACCAAAAAAGGCGGCTTTGCTTGCCAAGAACTACATGGTACATTGGAGAGTATTTTTTTATTTTATTTTTCAAAATAAAACCCCTTTAAGGTAGTAATAATCAATAAACATTGAAAAAAATCATCATGGACAATACAAAATGCGTATTTTTCAAGTGTATTTTTCCTTCATTTAGTGTTTATGACACTTTTGCAACTTCATAATTTAAATAAAATGATGATTTTATTTTCATGAATCCATCCCCAAGTATTTAAAATTGAGTGTCTTAATAACATCTAAGGTAAGGTAAGGTAAAACTTTATTGAAAATTGTTTCACGATTATGTATACAATAAAAGCACTTCAGGGTTGAGTGTTGGGTGAGTATTATTCCATTCACATTTTCAGTTCGATCTGTGTGGTCCCTGCATTTCTTATTTTTAACATCACCGCATCCTGTTTTTTGTTCAAAACTCGATGTTCAATAATAAGTAATATGGGATACATGGATCCGACTGGTTTTCCCCAGAACATCCCACAGTAGCGCGATTGTATTGAGGTCTGGGAAAAGGTCAACATTTTTAACTTCTAATCCTCAAACTATTCATGAGCTTCTTGGTGCGTGGCAACAGGACAACACATCCATAGTTAGACACAATGAATGCATGTTTCCATGTTTTGTTTTTTTCTCTATTTGCAACAGAAATATTTCAATACCTACACAAGTATATTATATTCATGGCTAACTCTGGTACATTAATTTATCCACACCTTTTTAAATCACGTTTCACCGCCGCTTCTTTTTACATATTAATGTGTTTTAATGTGTTTTGTGCTTGATTTATATGGACGGTGCCCTTGGTTATTATTATAACTCATCGCAGGGTAATCACTGAAACTCTTCTGCTTTAATAAACCACATAAAGTTGCAATAATAATTTAAATAAACTTTAAATTATGGTGACTTTTAGATGTTCGTTTGCTTTTGATGTCATTTTATATTTGATTGTTTAAGCGCTTTGTGACCCTCGTCTAGACAAGCGCTATACAAATAAAAATTACTTACTTACTTATATACAGACTGTTGAATTAACAAAATTTAATTTAATACCAGCTTTTTGGTTTTTCACTATATGAAAAAACCTTATTTGTTTTATTATATATTGTGGGGTTTGTTTTTAGAACAAAATCATCAATCTTTAAGGTAGTTGTTATCAATCAAAAAATACAAAAAAAAAAAAAACAACATTAAGGACCCATACACAATGCTGATTATGCTTAATTTCAAAGTTTGTTTCCCTTTTATTTAGTATATCATGATAAAGACATCTTTGCAACCTCATCATTTTGATAATATGCTGCTTAAATTGTCATGAATCTTCTTTAAGTGCATTAATGTGACTTAATAACTTGTTAATCCTAAAAACAGAGCTTTTAAGTTTTAAATAAGTTCTTATCCATTGATGTTATGAATCATATGTTCTTATAAATTGTGTATTCGTCAAAACTGATCTAATTAACTGTATATACGGGTTCAAACAAAATAATAGACGACACGTGAATGGTAAATTACTAAAACATATTCATAAAATATAGCCTTTTTCTTGTTTTTTCAATTTTATAATAATATGTTTATATATACATTTTTAAACTATATCAGATTATCTGACTAAATATAATAAATAACTATGACATATTCATAAAAAATAGTAGGGTTTTTAAATACATAATAATAAATATTTTAAGAACATATATATTAATAAAATTATTAATTAAATGGTGCAATCTACTACAAATTCCGGAGCCTATTAAAACACTTGTCCAAAAAAAAAAAAAAAAAATGCAACTCAGATGAAATTGAAAACGTCAATTCTTCTTTGATCAAGACAATATAGAAACCTAACTTCTGAGACACATTAGCTGATATTCCGCATGTTTTCTCCCCTATCCACTCCACACATGAAACCATCTCAGCACTCATGATATGAATCCGATTTTGGCAGCTAGGATGCACAGCTTTGCATGCTTGGCTGTGCTGCCGTCCTCTCACACACTCCCACAGACATGCATTTGGTTTGTCACCAGAATCCAAAGTCTTATCTAAATACTGCGAAGAATCTCTGAGTAAACGCTCTCGGCTGGCAAACACCGACGGAGCAGCCGCTCACAAAACCTGCTACTCTGCAGAACGGATCCTCAGAGTACTCTCTTCCAGCCTCACACAAAGAGAAAGTAAAAAGAAGATATGATGAGAATACGAGTTGGCACATAAACACACGGATGCAATGGAACATTATTATCACACGAGAGGACATCTGCAAAAAGAGAGCTCGTTGATCTGGTTCTGGTAAAAGAAGTGGAGAAGAAAATTGGCAAAACTTGGGTAATTGGCTTCAGAAGTTGCAGCTTTCTTGTCTTCCGTTTCTAGGTTGAGGAGGAGAAACCTGCCATGCTTGTCAAATCTTCCTGACTGTTACTGTGAAGGAAGGCCAAAGAGAGTGAAAGTGGCCTCCGTTTAAAAAAAAAAAAAAGGGCAGGCGGGCGGGGTGGGTACCTGTTTAGTGGAGCGTGAAAGAACACCTCGTTATGAAAGTGAAATATGTCATATTGGCAGCTCACGAGTTGACATTTTTTTAAATTGGCGTTTCCAATTCAATGCGTTGTTAAATAGTCGGGGGGTCTTTTTAGCTGACCAATTATTGGAACAGAGGATGGTTCGACGCTAAAAGGGAAATGAAAAGCCAAATGATAGGTGTGAAGTTGGAGATTTATTTTGTCACCTGTCATAAATAATTTTTGGCAAGTGAGTCTATCAAAACAAATATTTATGGAGAAACTCTACTAAAATATCAACCCTTTTGTCAAATTATCTTTTTATCAATTTTGTAAATGGCCTTGACTTACCAAAAAATATGAATTAAGAACACTCAACACAAGGGTGAGTATATTTTAACACAAAAAAACACCCAAAATAAAAATAAAAAAGACAAGAAGGAAAAAAAAATTGCCGTTTAAACCACGAAAAATATGGGCTAGACACTAAGAATATAGTTAGTATAAGAAAAGGTAATAGACAATTCCCCGTCGGGAAATCAAGAGAGTAGACTGTGTGCTTTGCCCAGTGATGAAAAAACTATGAAAGCTACAAAAGAGTAAAATCCCAAATTCATAATTTGGACTCATTTTTCTACATTTTAAAGTTAGAATGGTGTTTCTAAGTGAAAGTATGCCAGAGCGAGTGATGTTTGGAAAAGACTGGATGTATAAAAGGAAACCCTGGGGAATCAAAATCACACTCAGACAAAGAAAACGGCATTTGAGCATGGAGGATCTGACACCACGGACTGGAACCAGGAAGCTTATGTAGCATCTGCAGGGGACGCTGATGGCAGATTGGAAATACAGGGTTTAGGGAATAACAAAATAAAAGCAAATGGATAATGATCATTAATTATTTTTGATATTGACTAAAAAGAAAAAAAAACAAAAAACTTAAGAGCTAACTAGACCCAAATGTGTGGAGTGTCTGGAAGCATAGAGTCCATTTTAACACAATAAAGACAATAAAATACAGAAAGACAATTATTAAGAGGGAAAATAAATGGCGCTAAACCAAGGAAACCATATGCTAGACACTAAAGGTATTCTAGTTGTCAAGTGAATGTACAAAAGGGAACCCAGGAGAATCAAAATCACACTCGCAGGGGCACGAAAACGACATTTGAGCGCAGATGATCTGACACCACGGACTGGAACCAGGACAGTAATGTAGCCGCTACTGAAGAGGTTGATTGCACATGCCATCATAAACGAGTCAATGCAAAGAGAAACACAGGGTGAGGGACGTTTCAATACATGTCTTGCTACCTTTGGAGTTGTTATATTACATCATATTAGAACATCCTTTAATAATAGTATCCGTTTAATTTGATATTTGCAAATTTCCCTTCACTTGCAGTAAAACTATAAATGAAACGTTTTGGAATTAACTGGAACCAATGTGTGGGGTCAATGGGGAGATAGGGCATGAACAAAAGTATATATTTTGTAGGCAATATTACAATAAAATACAAAAATAAATTCAATAAGAGGGGTAAAAATGTAGCTACACCAAGAAAAATCTTGGTCTAGACACTAAGAAAATAGTAATAATAGCAAAAGTGATTCTAGCCGTCAACTGAGAGTACATAAGGTAACATTGGAGGATAAAAATAACAGTCAAAGAAAGAATAAATAAATGAAAACAGATCAAAAGCACTGGGCGGATAAACAAGAAACGAGAAGAAGAAAGGGAGGTCACCTATACCAGCGTTGGAGCATGGGTGATGTGACACCACAGACTGGAACCAGGAAGCCTAT